>NC_057349.1:84431379-84737351 GCF_016509475.1 Prionailurus bengalensis
AAACTGTTTCCACAGTAGCTTGCCCACTGGCCTGTTGGGAGGCCCGTGAAGCCAGTCACCCCAGTAGGGGTTGGGGCGCTAGGCACGCACAGCTGGTGATTGATGCCCGGAGAGGTGCTGCCGCCTGAAGCTGGGGTTACGGTGAGGCTGCCAGGACGTTCATCTTGAGGGCCACCATCTGTTGCATCTGAGCAGCAGTGAAGGCAGCCATGGGGTTCAGGTGGCCATCCGGCACAAATGACGCCATCAGTGCCTCTCGCTGCTGTATCAGTGCTGGTGTGTGGGTGCTGGGAGCCCCAAATGGGATGGCCATGGGGTTGAACATGCCCACCTGGCCAGTTATCTGCTGCATTTTTAGCATCATGTACTCTTGTCAGTGTGGCAAGATTGACCACCAGACTGGATGAGGCTCCTAGAATAGTCTAGCTCTTTCTTTCTTTCTTTCTTTCTTTCTTTCTTTCTTTCTTTCTTTCTTTCTTTCTTTCTTTTTTTTATGTGTTTTTAACACTAAGAAAATTCTCTGGGACCTTCCTCCATTTGATTGATTTGATCTCTGGTACTGGCCATTTTTCTCTTCTGCCTGTTAGTTAAAATAGTTTTAATTTTACCTTGCCAAATTTATTTGCAGCTTATAGGAAATCAAATTCTTTTTATAAGAGAAATATTATCCTAACCACTCTGATGAAATTATTTATACTTACATAAAGTCTTTGTCTTTCTTATTAATTCTGTCACTTCAGCTGTTAATTCTTTAGTTTGTTAATTTTGGAACTTAAATTAATGTTCTAATTTTTTTCTGAACCTTATTCTTTTCTCCAGATTTTCAAAAAGATGGTCTTTGAGGAATTGCCTTCACACTTTCTGTGTTTCTCTGTGTATTTTAAGGAGAGGGGAATGGTATTTCTTAGAGTTCCTGGCCAGCTTGTTTCAGGCTGGGCTCTACCAATGGTTGGAGGAGGAGAAGGCGGGTTGATATCAGCATTAATACAGCAGTAGCTAACACCAATTCAAGAGCAAGCCTCTTTTCCACAGTAGTCAGAGTCGGCTCCTTGTCTTCCTTGGTGGTCTTGTTAATCCCACCTGGAACTTTTTGCGGGGTTCATACTTTACCTTGGGTGGTTCCTTCCCCATGTTGCCTATCAATGGTGGGGCCGCTTATCAAGGTCTAGGTACAGCTCTGCTACCTCTCCTTTCATTGTGGGTTCCAGGAAATAAGCCCCTCCCTTTTGTGCCTCAGACCTGCAGATCATAGCTCTTTCCTGTAGTTACTAACATCCGAGTGACCTCACTATTTCCCTTTTGCTCTCATAGGCCTTCCAATACCCATGTAACCAATTCTCTGTATTAAATTTTCTGTGAAATACCTTAAATGGTTTCTTCTTTCCTTATTGGCCTTTGAATATGTTCTTCTTATTTGTCTTTGGAAACTTATTATATAGAGTTGCCAGATAAAATAGAAGATACAATATTTAGTATATACTTACAGTGAGAAATTAGTAATTGCCTATCTGAAATGTAAATTGAACTGAATGTCCTAAATATTTATTTCTTAAATCTGACAGCACTATGATTATATTCTCTACCAACCTGCTCCTTTGGTTATGGTACATTATGGTTTGGAATATGCCACTGAGAGAGATGTGCTGTTGCTGGTCTTCTGTAGGAGGTTTCTCACCTTGAGGGATGTATCCACCTGAAGCATTGTTATCCCTATCCAGTTCTACTGCCAGCACTCATTGCCTTAGACTAGGAACAAATGAAGACGCTGCTGCAAAACAGCACACTTTGGGTTTAGGGAGCCATACTGTGTTGAAATTCATCACATGAAGTCATTAATGTTAACTGACAGTTTTCTTAAAATAATCCATGTGGGTTTGTCTTGAGTAATTTTTTATTTGAAGATTTATAGTCTATTTTTCTTCCATTCAATTGAGCTAAATGTGTGCATCTGTTTATTGGATAATTCCTATGTGAAAATATTAAAACATTTAACTTACTGATCTCTAAATAAAGTAGGTCACATATGTCTGCTACCTTTTCCTGTAATTCTGTTGAAGGTAACTACTTAAATTTCCATTTTTCTTTTTAATTAAGAGAAACAAATGAAAGATAAACACACAGCTTGTGATTAATGTGGGACCTTGAATTTAATCAGTCATGAAAGGAATTTTTGGACTTCATGTGCAAGACCTAACAGATATAATGGCACATCTACTCAGAATCAGGAAGCAGATTTAATTAGACAATTAGTATTTTCTATCTCAGTTCCCATTTTGATTGTCTTCCCTATTACTCTGGATTTCAAAAGATTTCACTCATGATATGCCAACATTTAGTTAAATCCTTTCCTTACTCCATGGATTAAACTTCCTTGGAGTCAGCTTAGACTAAATACCTGATTCTGCTAAAACAAGGTTACATATCATTACATTTTTATAATATCTTTATATGTGTTTTCTACATGTGGCAAAATATATGAATAGTCAGTCAGGATACTTTGGTAGTACAAGTTAAAGTTATAGGAACAGTTTATTTTGATACAGAGAAGGAAAGATGGAAAACATCTTTGTAAATATGGTATCAAGTCCATTAAAAATAACTTTAAATGAATAAAGAAAAATAAGAGTCTGGTTTTTATTAATTCTTTTTTTTTTCATAACTTATAGAAAAATCTAAGAGAATAATTCATCCACTGTCCTATTTATACTCATGTTCAAAGGGAGTTATTGTCCAACTTAAATTAGTGAATGTATAAAATCAATGTACAGAAATCAGTTGCATTTCTATACACCAATAATGAAGCAACAGAAAGAGAAATCAAGGAATTGATCCCATTTATAATTGCAACCAAACCATAAAATACCTAGGAATAAACCTAATCAAAGAGGTGAAAAATCTGCATGCTGAAAACTATTATGAAAGGTTATGAAAGAAATTAAAGAAGACACAAATAAATTGAAAAAACATTCCATGCCCAAGCATTGGAAGAACAAATATTGTTAAAATGTTGATACAAAGCAACTTACACATTCAATGCAACCCAGTCAAAATAACACTAGCATTCTTCACAGAGCTAGAACAAACAATACAAAAATGTGTATGGAACCACAAAAGACCCCAGATAGCTGAAGCAATGTTGAAAAAGAAAAAATAAAAAAAAGGTGGAGGCATCACAATTCCAGACTTCAAGCTGTATTATACAAAGTTGTAATCAAACAATACAAAAATGTGTATGGAACCACAAAAGACCCCAGATAGCTGAAGCAATGTTGAAAAAGAAAAAAATTAAAAAAAGGTGGAGGCATCACAATTCCAGACTTCAAGCTGTATTATACAAAGCTGTAATCATCAAGACAGTATGGTACTGGCACAAAAACACACACATAGATCAGTGAAACAGAATAGAGAACCTAGAATTGGACCCACAAACGTATGGCCAACTAATCTTTGACAAAGCAGGAAAGAATATCCAGTGGAAAAATGACAGTCTCTTCCACAAATGGTATTGGGAAAACTGGACAGCAAGTGCGGAAGAATGAACCTGGACCACTTTCTTACACCATACACAAAAATAAATTCAAAATGGATGAAAGACCTAAATGTTGAGACAGGAAACTGTCAAAACCCTAGAGAAAAAAACATGCAGCAACCTCTTTGACCTCTGCCACAGCAACTTCTTACTAGACATGTCCTGAGAGGCAAAGGAAACAAAAGCAAAAATGAACTATTGGGACCTCATCAAGATAAAAAGCTTCTGCACAATGAGAGAAATAATCACCAAAACTAAAAGGCAACCAGCAGAATGGAAGAAGATATTTTCAAATGACATATTGCATAAAGAGTTAGTATTTATTTATTTTTTTTTAATTTTTTTTTTCAACGTTTATTTATTTTTGGGACAGAGAGAGACAGAGCATGAACGGGGGAGGGGCAGAGAGAGAGGGAGACACAGAATCGGAAACAGGCTCCAGGCTCTGAGCCATCAGCCCAGAGCCTGACGCGGGGCTCGAACTCACAGACCGCGAGATCGTGACCTGGCTGAAGTCAGACGCTTAACCGACTGCGCCACCCAGGCGCCCCAAGAGTTAGTATTTAAAATCTATAAATAACTTATCAAATTCAACACCCAGAAAACAAATAATCCTGTGATGAAATGGGCAAAAGACATGAACAGACAGTCTTCTCCAAAGAAGACATCCAGATGGCAAACAGACACATGAAAAAATGATCAACATCACTCATCATCAGGGAAATACAAATCAAAACCACAATGAGATACCACCTCACACCTGTCACAATAGCTAACATTAACAACTCAGGAAACAGATGTTGGTGAGGATGAAGAGAAAGGGGAACACTTTTGAACTGTTGGTGTGAATGCAAACTGGGGCAGCCAGTCTGGAAAACAGTATGGAGGTTCCTCAAAAAATTCAAAATAAAGCTACCCTATGACCCAGCGATTGTACTACTAGGTATTTATCCATAGGATACAAAAATGCTGATTGGAAGGGGCACTTGCACTCCAATGTTTATAGCAGCACTATTGACAATAGCCAAAGTATGGAAAGAGCCCAAATGTCCATCAATAGATGAATGGATAAAGAAAATATGGTGTATGTATATACAATGGAATATTACTCAGAGATTGAAAAGAATGAAATCTTGCCATTTACAACAACATGGATGGAACCAGAAAGGATTATTCTAAGTGAAATAGATCAGTCAGAGAAAGACAAATATTATGATTTCACTCATATGTGGAATTTAAGAAACAAAACAGATGAACATAGTGGAAGGGAAGGAACAATAAGATAAAAACAGAGGGACCATAAAAGACTTAAATACAGAGAACAAACTTAGGGTTGCTGTAGGGGTGTTGGGTAGGGAATGCACTAAACAGGTGATGGACATTAAGGAGGGCACTTTTTGGGATGAGCACTGGGTGTTAAATGTAAGTGATGAATCACTAAATTCTGCTCCTGAAACCGTTTTTGCACTATATATTAACTAACTTGGATTTAAATTAAAAAAAAGTGAATGTATAGGAAACTAAATTATAAAAGAATGAATGCTAAACAATGAATGTTAACTACAGTTTATTGGAAAAAACTATATGTCTGATTTCTGTTCTATACAATCTATTACATGTTATATGCTATATTTTGTATCTAATTATTTCTAACAAATAAATTCATTTTATTTCTTGTTTACAGAGACATGGATGACTAAGACTCTATGAACAAAACCAAAAAAAAAATGTTCAAAGATGATAAATAATTCTGATACCTTTTCAGAAAGCATACTCTAAAACGGAAACAAATGTGTAGGATAAGCATCCGAGGAAAGAAAGAAAATAGGCAAGAGGAAAAGTTAGACTGAAATACAGTCTTAAAGGGATCTGCTGAAGCCAAATAAATAACAGAGTCTGGGAGATCTCCTCAGAAGCATTCTACTTGATGGTGAGGGGGCTGGGCCTACATAATCATGTATCCACCAGTGATATGCATTGAAGGAGCAAGACCAGGAGTGAAATGATCCTCTCCGGCTGAGGACAATTTTCTAAGATGGCTAATAGCTGGAAGCACTTACACCAGCAAGGACTATATCTTTCAGTCCTGAAGGAAGTTCTGAACAGCAAATCACAGACAGCATCCACTAAAATGTCATAAAGGCTTTATTTGGCAAACCAACAAACATTGTGGTTACCAATTGGATAGACAATGGTGATCAAATGGAGTGAGTGACAGAAATAGGATAACTGAGGGGCACCTGGCTGGCTCAAAGGGGCATGTGACTCTTGATCGTAAGTCATGAGTTGGAGCCCCATGTTGGGTGTAGAGATTACTTAAAAATAAATAAATAAACTTAAAAAAAAGAATAAAATAAGAAAAATTGAAATTTCATCATGAATGAGGTAGAGAAAAAAGAAAAGCATGAGAAAAGCTGTTACACTTCTGAAAACCTAGTATGTTCTACTGCATTCTGGTTGAGCTCATAATGACTGGAGCGGGGGACATGGTTAAAGTTATATAACTCTATGAGGTAAGTTATTGGAATTGTTAATTAGGACATTTTATAGAAGTTAAAAAAAAAACTTCAATGTGCTCTTGGGTGGCTCAGTTGGCTAAGCATCCTACTTAGGCTCAGGTCATGATCTCACATTTCATGAGTCTGAGCCTCGCCTTGGGCTCTACATTGACAATGCTGAATCTGCCTGGCATTCTCTCTCTCTCTCTGTCCCTCCCCCAATTGCTCTCTAAATTAATTAATTAATCAATTAATTAAAAAAAAAACTTAATGAAGTCAAATTCTTTGCACCTCTGATCTGTAGTTATGGGATTAGACCAGTAAGAAAGCCAAACAAATAGACTTGAATAAGAATATCCATATACTAAATGTTTGATAGTATCTAGCAGGTTCACGAATTACTTGTTGTGATAAGTCTTTCTGAAGATATAGGAGATAATTACGCAGGGGCTCTGTCTTTGAAAAGTTCCAACATACACACCTAGTTTTAAGGTCAGTGTTCACTTAGCCCTCCATGTGGACACTGATATTTCCCTTTCAAACACTGAAAATATATAAACCTTTATATTTAACTAGATTTCATTGTAGATCTATTTGGTCTCTTATCCTCGTCCTCCTCTAGGAAAGAACAGAACACACAACGCATGATGCCTAAAATTAGCTTATATTTCTCTGAACCTCACTAGAGAACTATCTTGTTATTTTATAGGTCGACCCTTCAAATAGTAAGATTTTTTTGAAACATCAAAAGTTCAACTGCTGAACTAGGTCCAAACAATTCTGATACTAATAGAATTAAAATGAAATTATTGTCATATACAACTATTTCCTCTAAGTTAAAAAATATCCATTTGGAAATATAGTTCACCTCGTTTAATTATCTTACATAAATGAGATACAGGAATTAAGGTTACACAGTAAGTTAATTGAAGAAAGAAGACCAGAATGCAACTTGGTGGATATACATAAGCAGTGTGTTAATAGATGTTCAATAAATGTTAAAAAAGTATGTTCCTCAGTCATAAGCTATAACGTGTTTCCATTAAGCAATGTGGAGTAGGCTAATATGGAACATTTTTCTCACCTTATACCTCAAACATGTCATCTGTAACTTGGAAGAGAGAATAGTTTTATTATTGATGGGTAGAAAATAAAAATTTAATTAGATATTTCAAAACATAATATGAATTTAGAATAATATGAATTTTATGTGGTTTATAAAATAATATACTTTATTATCAACTGTATATTTTCTAGGGTTTATAGATTTTTCCAGGACAGTTAAGTAGCCTGAACTAGTAATGTATCCTATTTACAAATAAAACTTTTCCAAAATCTGTTTTTAAGGTATTCTTTGGGACTATCTTTACTTATTTGAAGATCAGTCAGAGGCATAAACTATTGATGGTTCCTAAATTCACATTTTAGAAAGAGAGATGGGGCCTACAGCAATCACACAGAGTTACTAGCTAAATAAAAAAGAGTCTTTTGCAGTTCTATATTGGACTGTTAACCAACAAGGTGAGGGCTATGATACCCTCTGTGTTTTGCTCTTTGGTTATTACAGTTAGGTATAGCACAGAAACATCAAACCCTATGCTAATTCTCTTCAAAGTGTACCTTTACAGTATATGTCATATTGTAATAAGTCCCTAGAAAAGGCTAAAGGAAGAAATTTCATATATATATGAAGTTATATTTGGCTTTTGGAACATTAATAAAGGTCTCATTTTAGGGCACCTGGGTGGCTTAGTCAGTTAAGCGTCCACTTCAGCTTAGGTCATGGCCTCACAGTTCGTGGATAAGAGCCCTGCATCAGGCTCTGTGCTGACAGCTCAGAGCCTGGAGCCTGCTTCAGATTCTGTGTCTCCCTTTCTTTCTCCCCTTCCCCCACTCATGCTCTGTGTCTCTCTCTCTCTCTCAAAAATAAATAAACATTAAAAAAATAAAGGTCTCATTTCTTATAAAATAGTGCACAATGTAACAAATCCATCAAATGATTTGTATGTTTACTAATTACCTTTAAAAAAACTACAGAAATTTAAAAATTTCTAATAAAGAGCAAGTATAAATACATTAATAAGAAACAGAAAAGGGCCATCATTATTCTATGAATAAATTTAAGATGGCTTTATTTTCATATCACTTATGGTATGCTAATACTGTGAGTGTATTTATCTAGGTTTGAATAAAATATAATTATTTACTTTTCTTAAAGGGTATCACTGTAAAAGAGAATAAACATTAAACACATGTTGCTAGCCATACAGAGGGATCCTCACTTTTAGCTTTACAGGAAGGGAATATTAAAATTCTAAATTTTGGAATAAATTTTCTCTAGTGTAATTTGATATTGAAGAATAAGTTAATATATCTTTCTTGAGTTTGTTTATAGGGGGTTTGTAATGTCTATTGATAAACTGACTTTGCAAACATTCAAGCTTGCCAATTTGGCTTTCTCTTACTTTTTGGGCTCCTGTACAAGATTATTTAGTAATTTTTGTTTTAGTTTGTTTTTTTAATCTAGAACAATTTCGTTTTCCCTTCCAACAGTACCTAAGTCCGTGGGCCAGAGTATTTTCAATGTTGTTGTTACATGAGATTGAGACAAAAATAATTTCTCATACTTTTTGGTCCTGTGATTGTTAATGAATTCTAATTTCCAAAGGCCTTTGATGGTCTATCCTATTAAAAAAAAAAGGAAAGAAAGGAAAAAGCCCTGTTAGAGTTATGTTTAAGGAAGCATCACAGCAGGGCTGAGTTAAAACAGTGAGATCTGATTGTCCATTTACTGTCCTAGGGAGCAAAGTACACTTAATTGATCTTTTCTTTAGTTTCCTCATATGTAAGTGGTACAACTTCTTGTCTGAAAAAGATGCTGTAAGAATTAATGAGAAATTCCATTTAAGACACTTAGCTCTATGTCTGACAACTGGTAGGCATTTAAAAATGCTTGTTGTATTACTGTTGTCATTGCTCTGTTAAAAATATTCCTGACAATAGTTCAATTCCTCTCATGAAAAAAGTAAATGACCAGGAAAAACTTCTGAATACAGATCTGAAAAGAAGATGCAAAAATTGACCCAATGTATTTTCATACGGCAAAATGTATTTTATACTTGACACCAATGCGAGTGCAAGCATTCTAATTACCAAGTGCATTGTACCCTTTGACATTTCAAAAATAAAAGCTTATAGACAATTACAGATTAGCTGATAATCCTTTAAAATGAAACTTTGGCTCTTTTGCCTTTCTCAGTCTCCATTATAGATTGTTTAGAGGATTGGATGAAGCCATGAGGATAAACAAATTATAGAAAATCTATATTAATATACAAATTCCTATAGTAAAACCTGAGTGATTATCAAACTGTTTAGACAATTTTTATGAGTTATCACTGGGCACAAAAAATGTGCTAGTTCTATCAGAATTCTTTTAGGTGGCAGACTGTCACCTTTTTAGGTGATCTCTTTTCAGGGAAAAAAAAATGCAACCAAAACATTTGAGCATTGGGCGTTTCTCAGAAAGGCCTTCTGAATCTCCTGCCTTCTGTTTTCTCTAAACACATGAAAGAACTTAAAAAGTACATAGTGACTTAAAGGATCACATTACAAGGCAATAAATTAAATATTTATATTTCTCTTCTTAAAATGCATGCCTTGGTCCTAACACACGTAACACGTGCACGCGTGCGCGCGCGCGCGCACACACACACACACACACACACACACACACACACACACACACCAGAAAAGCCAAGATAAATTTTCTGTTTGAATTAAACTCTGTAAGAGAGGAATCTTAAGAACAGTATGTCTGGAGTTGTATAACTAGGTCCCTTATTTTTTGTTGAGAAAAGCTTATTATAGATCATCAGAGGTTTGGGTCCTAGATCAGAATACTGGTAAATATGAGAGACACTAACAATTTATCTGAAGAGATAACACAAGGAATCTTATTTTAATCACTAGCAAGCAGTATCGGCTATTCTTTGAGTAATAACTTCTCCCCAGATTTCACATGTAAAATCAAATTTCATTTTCATCCTTAACTGTACTTCTATCTCCTATCTATGCTAAAGAGTGCTTTCTGCTCTGTAATTTTTGGTCATATTGGCGTCAATCACTATACAATTTTGTCTACAATATTCGCTCTGAATCTTTTATTCTATTTCAAATTAAACTTAGATTTCATGAACATCATAGTATGCATTTTCCTCTTCAAAGCACCTGTGAGCTCACATGTGCACATATACCCATGTGTGGTTCTATGTGTGTGTGTGTGTTCACTGTAGCAGTGTCAGTTTAAAAGCATGATTTCTTGAAAACAATGCACATGCACAAAGCCCAGGCAAAAAATAGGGAGGAAGAAAAAGATGATGCATTGATTAATGGTATAAAAGTCTTTAAAACATGGCTTCATCACTGACAGAAATAAGGAAGTGGCAAAGTCAGTTTTTAAGTGAAGTTGAGGCATTTGATACTATGGGTGTTAAGGTTGAATTGACTAAGATATTGGCAACGAAATAGTGTTTCCCCTCTTAGTTCCCTTTATTTCTACGTTTGATCAACTTGGCATTTCTTTATGCATCTACACAATATAGATTCTATGCTCACAGAATAATAGACAGATACTCTTTAATAAACAATTTGAGTGAATAATTTTGACAGACTGTCATAATACAAGATACTGTCCTACATTATGGTAAGCATTTGGCTGCTACACACAATTATTAGCGTTTTCTATTTATTAGAGTTCTCTATTTAAAAAAGTACCACCTCTTTTCTATAAACTTATTTAAAACCCAGTCATTACTACATAATGAAAAATAACCTTTTCTGGTGATTTAGTAAAGTGGAAATGAGCCACTTTGCATTCGCAGTGGATATGGATGATTTCTTACAGTATTTTATACTATTATGTATACTATCCCTTTACCTGGAAATGCACCATTTAGCCAGTCACTCCAATACTTTGTGCATTTTAGTTTATTAATGGTACAGATATTTTTGGTTTATCCTAGAGACCTGCTTTACACGCTTCCACATTGCTCTGTTCCCCTGAAAGCTGATCTTTATGAATTGCATCAAATGAATTTCCTTGCTCTCTGACCTCTAATTCGTTTGGCCAATGGAACTACTAGTGAACTACTAATAGTCAATGGAACTATTAGTGGTTGATTAGAAAGACAAGACATTTATAAAGCTACATCCTTCACTGCCTGGTTGTAAGCTGATCATGGTGGAGACCTTAATTCAAAGGCTCAGTAGACCTCTCCTATAGTTGTAGGTGTGACAGAGTTCTGGTATCAGCTTTCCACTTGAACCTCACCAACATGGGGGGGGGGGGGTGGGTAACGGCTTTCTGCTAAAACCATCCCTTGTTGGTTTTTCTTAACCCTGCCAATACCTTTGTAAAACAAAACAAAACAAAACAAAACAAAACAAAACAAAACAAAACAAAACAAAACATCTTAGTATCAATCTCTCTTGAATCACCCCTTTTGAACATGCCATGTGTTTCCTACCAGGAGCTTGAATGATAACCACACTGGGTTAATTATATTTCTCTCTAAAACTTTTGCTCCAAGTCCCCTTTTTACAAAAATTTGAAGACTGATTTTAGAGCACCTGAGTTTTATATTTCAGATTCTCAGGTGTGGGCTTCCTATTGGAGGTGTCAAAAATGAAGTCTTTTCTACATAATTTCAGGTTACTGCAGAAACAGGAGGAACAATGGATATGAAACAGCAATTTTAAGATTGAAAAATGAGGTTAGAAAAAATACATTTTGATAATTTCTGTATAATTTAAAAGATACAAACATTTAATGCTATTATTCTTATCATTATTTAATGTGGCCTTACATAGAAGTTTTTAAAGGACTGTGACCCTCATGTTCTTGTGAACCTAGTTTTCCATTCCAGTGGAAAATTTCCCACGTTTCTTCCCCTTACCCTTTAATATTTTGCCATAACACTAAATGAAGCTTGAATTATAGAGTGACTTCACAGATGTGGATCATTTTTTTGTCCAAAGTCATTTAAAAATCTCTGGGCCAGAAATCCTTAATTAATTAAGAAGACAAAAAAAATGTAGGTCAACCTATATATAGATGGACAATATATATAAGTAAGAAGTCATGGAAGAGATTTGGTTTTCTCATAAAGTTCATGAAAACAAATGCCAAATATATCAGCTAAAAATAAAAATAAATAAATGACAGCTGAAGGGGGATTTAGAATTCACAATAGTCAATTTAAAATAAAATATATTGCTTTGGGCTTCTTGTTATACCTAAGGCCAAAATCAATAGTTATTATTATTATTTGTCCACAGCTAAGTCTAATAATCATATAATAAATGAAATCATTGCATGTTTTTTTTTAATTCAACCATTTACAGAGTTCTACCATAGGAAATTCAAGTAACTAATCAAACTCAAACCAATGCAAACCAGTAATTTCATCTGCAGATGCATGCAAAAATCAAGAACACGTAGCAATGTAGCCTGATTCTTGCTTAAGCTGATGTCAGCCAATACTGAATTTTCATTCATAAGCTATCCAAGTGATTTAAGTGCTACCCTAAATCCCATTTATTTTTATTTTGAGGTTTTAATAATGACCTGAAGAAAATGTGCAGAAAAGACAGACATTCCAACTTTGTGTAGCCAATTTGAATAACCCTAAGAAAAGCTGTCAGTGTTTGAACAAGAGTTGAAGCGTTAAGGAGGAAATGTCTGAAATGGAGTTTCGATGTGAAGAGTGAAATGAATTTAAAGAAAGTGTACATTGTTTTTTGTGAACTTAATCTCTACATAAAAACTAGCATCTGAAGAATAAATCTACTAAGTATTATATTGCCAACTATGTCTATTAATATGAAGTGGGAAAACAAGTGAAACATTTGCAGGTTTCATGAGAAGTAAATATATGCTTTCAGGAGTGAAAGATATTAACATCTTATGGTTTGTTTGTTTGTTTGTTTGTTTCTAATAATATCTGTCAATCAAAAACTTATGAATAAAAGAAGAAGAAAAAAAGCCTGCAATGCCAAACAGATTAGACACAGAGAGCTAAGAAAAGGAAGATGGATAGAATTGTTCATGGGGCAGATAATCTTTCCCCTTTCTTGCTAAGAATAAGCAGAGCTGCATTTGTGGAAACTTAACTAAGCAGAAACCTGCAGTGTCTGCTCAGTGCTGCTGACCTGCCAGCTGGAAAGAGCACTGAGTTTAAAGGGTTTAAGCTCTCAAAGAAGCCAAGACTTGGCTGATCATCTTGAGCTCAGCATATTGTGAGGCATATGAACACTCTCTTCAAAACTGGCAGGGAAAAAGGAAGGAAAATTGAAAATCTAAACACAGTAGCCAGTTAAAATTCAGACAATTGCAAGGATTGTGTTTTCTCTGAAGCATTTGCTTATACTCTATGCTACTGAATAAAGAAATAAATGGATTTACTTTTGGGAGGGAGAGGAGCAGTACAACTTTAGATTCCTGCACTAATCTTTGGGGCACTGAAAATAAAAAGTCAAAAAGAGAGAGAGCATATACATATTCTACTATTAAATAAAGGAATTTGTATTGTTTTTCTTCATGTGATCTCTTTTTATTCACGGTCCCTAGAAATTTGGTTGTATCATTTATTAACGTGTTTTATTGTGAATTTTGACAAAAAATAAATAAATTTAAATGCATTTAACATAATATTCACCTTTCTAATGAATAAACTTCAAAGGCATACTTTTCAAAATGAACATGTGCAATAACTCAAAAGTAATACTGGCATATTCATTATCCTTACTTCATTAAAAGTAAAAAAATGGCTTTGCTCACATAGAGTTAAAGATATTAATTTCTATTCTATTTTTGTTTCTAGTCTAACATTTCTGGGTTTCCTGTATATGAGAGAAAACATAATGCCCCTCACTCCTGGGAATGTAAAAATATGTTGCCAACAACATCTCAAACTGACATAGTTTGGATTTATTGCATGGATATAAAAACAATACTAAAGACAGTCAAAGTTCAACACTCCTGGGTCCTTCGTAGGCCAAGGGCCTGAAGGACAGATGCTGCCTACATATCTGCCATCAGCATTTCTCCTGACACCACCCAGAATCACTGAGCTACAGGTTGAGAACTGAATATTTCTTGGTCACATTACTGACAAACTTTTCAAAAGTATATGGATGAAGCATCCACTGAAGTTATGACAAACAGTCTTTTGCATTATATTTACATGCCCGTTTCTAGGCTGAAACTGAAGTCCAGTTTCAGTGCAGAAAATGAGAAACACATGAGAGTAAAATAAATGTATCATCCAAGATTCAACTCTGAATGATTTCAAACATACATTTGAATATTAAGAAACTTTTATATACATATTTTTGGATTTACAACTAAGCAAGACTTGTTTTTAGCTTAATCTCTTTAAACCACCCTTTCAGCTTTGGATTAAATCTAATTATGTGTTCAAAATATAATTATTGTTCTGGAAGTCAAAGGAGGATTCAATATTCTACAAAATTTCTACCATGTGTAGTTACATTAACTACATCAGTAGGGCAGAAAAAAACAAATATTTTAAAAAGCAATTCAGACATTCTTTATGTTAAACAAATTCAACAGAAAAGGAAGGGTAGAACTTTTTGATTACTTCTAATCAATAAATCATATATTATTTTTAAATGGCTCTTTTGTTTGAGAAATATATCCTTTTCTAGGAAATGGGTTATCTCTCTGATATGCTCTTGCTCAAAGTCTTTTCAGTTGAGTTGTTTTCATTGTGCCAAATCGAGGTTTTTATAAATTGTTTATGGGTGTCAAAGTTCTTTAATAGGTCAGTTGGACTGTTCACTCTCCAAGCAGTAGTAAGTAGGCAACAACATTTCTGTCAGTGTTAAAAGTTGATCTGCCAGGTTTTAATGCGTGGCTCAAGCAGGAGAGGCAGTTTGGTGGGAAAGCAAGCTGTCCAGTACTTGACAAGATTTGGTTTGTCAACAGTATGG
The DNA here is from genome assembly GCF_016509475.1 of Prionailurus bengalensis. Taxonomy (NCBI): domain Eukaryota; kingdom Metazoa; phylum Chordata; class Mammalia; order Carnivora; family Felidae; genus Prionailurus; species Prionailurus bengalensis. Next base: position 84,446,422 of record NC_057349.1, read on the forward strand.
CTGAAGGTGTTTGACATGATACATTCTTTCTCCATCATACTTCAAGCTCTATGTCAGAATGTATATCCTCACCTGGAGTCAATCTGCTGAATTATTTTTACCTTTTCACAGGAAAAGGAAAACTATGATTAAGGAATACCAATAAAGGATATTAGAGAGTTTTTACACATCGATTTTCAATAAGACTGTGACCAGAGATAATGAGTGTTTCTTTACATCCAGCAGTAAATTCCCTCATCCAGTCAAATGAAGAAAAAAAAATCTATCATAAAAAAAAGTAAATATCGTAAGAAATGTACTTCACCAAACTAAGGAAAAGTTGCAGACACTGTGCAGGGGCAGGGATTTCTCTGCAGTCTGAAATGGCTGTCTTACTTGGCTGTAAATCTCCCTCACACAATGCCTGGGGTCTTGCTTGCAGGGATATAATGAAGTTACACTGCCTGAATGAAAATTTTAAAAACAAATTAGGGCATAGGACCTTGCCAGCTATCCATGATTTGTGGTACTGCTTATCAGTAGCCGGTGTGGGGTGATTCACCGTGAGAACACCAAATCTCTTTGTCCCAGGCTGCCATGTTTCACTCCAGTGTCAATATATCAGGGGAAATGAATGCTAAGCTATAACAGTCATACTTAGTGTCAGGCATGTTTGTAACACATGCATAGAGAAATTTACAGCTGGGAAAAACTATGACACATCCCCTAGTGACTTGCTTTATAGAGTTCTTGCTTCTGACTGATTCAGCAGTAGCAACATGCCTTTATACATGGTGACCTCACTGATCTGAAGAGTGTTTTCTACATGGCTGTATATATTAAGTTACTCTTTAAACCAGGATATAGAATCATCCGATGGTATCTGTTTAAAATAAAAAACCCTCATAATTCAAATTTTATCTTAAAAAATTATGTAGTAAGTACTCATGAACTAAAACTTTACTAATTTGAACTTTGTGATATCTCAGGCCAAGAATAATACTCTTTCCTATTATCTCTAAATAATTATGATACAATATTTTGTATAAATTAAATGTTACATTAACATTACAAATTTTTGGATTTGTTTTATATGATTTTGTGGAAATAATTACTCTTTCTAGGTACTGGAGGCAACTTAGAGATAAATTAACATAATTATCATAAATTAACAGCTAACTTAAAAGAACTTTTATTAATATGTTTAAATTCTTGGCTAGCTTAGCTAAACTTAATTGATAGAAAGCTTATTTTCTTATTTGGGGAACATGTATCAGAGTTACAAGACTGGACACTTCAGCCAACTCTTCTGTCCTATATACCTAAGCCACTTTTTTACACACATAAGAACTTTGCACACCCATGAATGCTGAAAAAGGAGATTACAGGATTTTAAAAATACAATTAGAAATGTTTTATAACTGGTGAAAGAGAAAAAGAGGGGTGGTATCCAAATAATGAAATCGATGTTAAAGCCAAACAAGGTCTCATGTGTAGTAAAAGAAAGTGATCATAAGCACTTAGAAAAGCAAAGCACATTCAATCAATGTAGCAATTAACCATTATTTGCCAAAATGGAAAAACCTGGAGCATCTGGGTGGCTCAGTCCAGTAAGCCTCTGATTCTTTTCAGGTTCTTCTCACAGTTCCTGAGATCAAGCCGTGTGTTGGGCTCTGCATTGACACCACAGAGCCTGCTTGGGATTTTTCTCTCCCTTTTTCTCTCCCTCCCCTGCTTATGTGTGCATGCATTCTCTCTATTTAAATAAATAAATAAATAAATAAATAAATAAATAAATAAATAAATAAATACATAAATAAATAAATAAATAAATAAATAAATAAACAAATAAATAAATAAAATGACAGACTTGATCCTTGATTCTGCTCAGATACAGCATTCGTGTAGCAGGTCTAAAACTGAACTGTCCCAAGCTGTCTACTCATGTAATCTTCAGATGCGTTTTCCAGTACAGTAACAGAGTTTTCTGAATATTAACATCTGGAGAAATGACAGCATCACTCACTTGCCTCAAATAGAAGCTGAAAGGAGATCAAATTAGAAGCCTTCTTCTTGAACATTCCTGTGGCCCATATATCTTTAAAGCCTCTCTGAAAATTTCCACTCACCTTTTCTCAGGTTTGTATTCCATTTTACAATTACACAGGGAAATACATGTAGTAAATATGAATATGAATCCAGGTTAAGAATTACTTTCATCAGTTGTCATAAGCAGTTCCAGTTTTAGTTAATCATTTCTGATATTTGTGTAAAATGTACTCTTTCCATTCTATTGGACTGAGGATAGATGGTCTAGACATGCTCTGCCAGCATGCATACAGATTTCCCTCTCTCTATGGAAAGACCAAACCACTTTTTAAAAACACATTTTTTAAGATTGCCATACAATGCTAATCTATTACTAGACACATCTGGCTTGTAATTTTGTTTTTATTTTTAGTGGCAAAAATAAAATATCATAATCAAGAAGTTGACGAAAGCAATTAATATCCCTCTATCTAAAATCATTTTTCTGCCTTCTTTCTCTTGTCACTGGCATTCAGAAACAAAGTCATAATGCTACCCTTTGCTCTTCCTTCCTCTTCTCATCAGCTAATCAATGATTCCTCTGTATCTTTGTCTCTCCTCAACCCCATTTCCAACTTTCACTATGATTATCTCTAAATAAAAGCCTCACTTTTGAGTTACTACCGTAACCTCATTTTTGTATTTATTGACTTCACTTTCCTTATAGGTCACTCTGTACAACTGGCTATTTAAACTTCCTAAAATAGCATAAAATTAGCCTGCTCAAAATTTCGGATAATCCCTCATTGGATGAGTGTTCAGGGCATGTCCACAATTTTTTGTCATCTAATCATGTCATTTAACTGCATCCTACAAGTTTAATTGGTAGTACTTTCAGTGTTCTCTAATTTCCACTTTGATTGCTCCTTTTACCCAATGGAGCAAAAGGAATTTCTAGATGCTGACTATGTTTTATTTCTTGATCAGGGTGGTGGTTATATGGTCTGTACTCATTTGAAATTCATCTCTATGTAGAGAGATGTATTTATGCTGCATACTTTTCTGTACGGAGTTACCCTTCAATTAAAAAAAAAAGTTCATTTGAAAACCAAACTAATTTTTTTCTTATTATTTGAGAGAGACAGAGAGCAAGCAGGGGAGGGGGGCAGAGGGAGAGAGAGAGAGAGAGAGAGAGAGAGAGAGAGAGAGAGAGAGAATCTCAAGCAGCCCCCAACATGGGGCTCAATCCCACAACCTTGGGATCATGACCTGAGCTGAAATCAAGGTCCGATATTCAACCAACTGAGCCACCCAGCACCCCCTAAATTGTTAAGAAACAGAAATGCTTCAACCTGGGTTGAAGTTAGAATGCAAAGTGGGGTTCCAGGCAACCATAATGTTATACAAAGTGGAACACCTCCTGAGAATGGATCCAAATAATGGAAACTAGAGTTGAAAAGTTTAAGGAAGGCAACATTTACATAGACCTACAGAATATATTACTTTATTTTTAGATACAAAGTACAAGATTGTATGCTAGAAGATAAGAATAACAAATGTAAAAGTCTAACAGTATATACCTAGAATTTGCTAAAACACTTAATAAGCATTTTCTTGTGTAATATTAGGTAGTTACAAGAGTACTTCTTAATTTTCAAATGTATTACTGCTTTCTAGTTATCTTTTTCTTATTGATTTTGACTTAATGCCATCATGATCAGAGAACCTACTATGTATATGATCTATCCCTACAAGCTGTTTGAAGTTTGCTTTGTGGAGCCAGTATATGGTTACTTTTTATAAATGCACCAGGAACAATTGAAACAAATGTGTTGTCTTCAGTGTTATATACATAAAGGCCAAGTATGCTCTAAGGTTAGGTATTATGGTGTTCGAATCCCTATATCCTTCGTAATATTTTTTTCTCCTGTGTGCCAATCCATAGTTTAAGAGTTGTATTGATTTGCAGTTTTAGACTCCATTTGACTATTTTCTATAGTCTCTAGGTTTCTGTCAACATTTATTGTCATTATAACTCTTAAGTATGCACTATTCTTTTAGAATCAGAGGCTAAATACTCCAATTTTAAACCTCTATTTTATGTTTTTATTACCTATTTTTTCTCTTGGTTTTTAGTTATTTATTTTTTATTATGAATTATTTTGATTGAATTTTAATTGAGTAGGGAAATTTAGTATACAAATTACAGAGGAATATGTGATATATTCATCCAGAGTTTCCTTTTCCCTGTCTGGCTAGTGCAAATCATCTAAAACCAGGGTTTTTAAACCTCCGGAACTATTTGTACTTTTGACTGGATAATTCTTTGTTTTGTAAAGATGCCAGTAGCATTTTCCCAAGTTCTGACAATCAAAACTGTTTCCATATATGGTCAAATGTCCCCTGGGGCTGACTCTGGTGTCACCCCTGCTTAAGAACCACTGCCTTTAACCCATTAGGAGCTGAGTTAATGTAAAACTTGTTTAGGCCTGTCACACCTACTCTGGTATGACCTTACTCATAGGCTTTAGATCTTTATTTTCCCAAATGAAATACCAGGGTATTTATCAGTACCCCAACTGCTTTGAGCTCCCCCCGCTCCCAACCTTTTAGGAAACTAATTAAAACTTTATTCTACATCTCAGCCTCTCAACCACATCTTCAGGCTCAGGTTCTCAGCTGAATTCCCATTCTCTGGTTCTTGGCAATCCCTGAGAAGAAAGTGATGCCAAATGTCAGACTCACCTTCTGGAGTTTACTTGCTGCACTGGTAATGCCCCAGTCCTTTTAAAGAGGTGCTTTATATTAGCCTTCTAGCTATTTTTTGTTGTTTTGGGGCGGTTGATAGGTGTAAAGTAATCTAGCCTGCCATTATCAGAGGCTAAATTAAAAAAAAAATTATTTTGTTTTTGTTTTATTTCTTTACTTGTTTGTTTTGAGAGAGAGAGAGCATGCAGGTGCATGCAAGTTGGGGAGAGACAGAGAAAGAGGAGGAGGGAAAGATAATCCCACTATCAGTGCAGAGCCTGATGCCTGGCTTGAACTCACCAACCGGGAGATCATGATCTGAGCCAAAGTTGGACGCTTAACTGACTGTGCCACCCAAAAGCCTTGAGGTTAATTTTTTTTAGACCAACTGTTTAAACATAAGTCCCAGGATTGCATTTCCCTATCCTTATTGGCATTGCATGTGTCACATGCCTGTCCCTGAATAAATCACTGTATCCAGGAAAACAAAATGCTCAATTTGCTGAGCTCTATGTCCACACCCAAAGATGTAGAAGGGGTCAACCTCACTTGAACTGTATGAATTATTGGTAATTCCACAAGGAACTCATAGCTGCTTCCTAAAGAAGCAAGGGAAGAGAGGCATGGTAAGAAGGGTGAGGGACAACAGGTAGATGTCGGCAGATGATAAACAGTAGTTTACTACAAAACATAAATGAAAGCTGAAATATAATTGCTATTCTATAAGTGCTACATTTTATTAAAATATTTTACAGATTCATAAAACATTTCCTTTAAAAAGTCTCTAAACATTAAGTTTAAGATATATATTGTGAAATTCTGATACACTGATTGAACTCAATGTATGAGGAATATCACTCAACAGAAAGAGACTATAAGTTAACTCAGAAAAGAACTGGATTTAAAAATAGATACATTTTCTCATAAACATGGTTGAATCACTTCAAAATATATAGCTTGTGGTCAGAAAATCTGTTTTAGCTATCATGCATTTATTACGGCTGGCAGACTTTAATGTATTGATTTTGGATATCTAGCATGGGGGAAAGGGAAGGAAAAATTAATAGATTTAAACTTTAAACTATCAATAAAATACTTTTGCACCCCAATTTTTAAGAGCTAAAAACAATTTTTTTGTATTGAAATACACATATAATTAAATATGAGGAAAGTATTGTTTAGGGTGTCATGTTAAACAGACATTTTTAGTCAAATAACATTTAGTCAAGTCAATATGTAGTGTTCTGAAACTATTATTCTTCTATTGTCAATTAGTGCATTTATGAGTATTAGTTGTATTGAATGGTAATTGATGTTCCTCAGATATTCATGCATTACCGTATCTCAAAAACCCCTTTACTATCACCATTTCAAATAGTGATTAATTTTTCATGTGTATTATATATATATATGTATGTGTGTTTGCGTGTGTATACATTTATATATACATATATAAATTTGATCATTAAATTTGACTATTGATTTAAAAATAAAACATTTGGTGTTTATTTCTGTTTTTACTACTTAATAGCATGTATACAACATTCACTTATCATTGATGAAAATGTTCCCTCTTTTGGTGTTTAAGCAGTTATATAACAATTCTCTACCACTTTTGCAAACGTTGTTGCTAATAAAGTCGAAGTCAGTTTCTACCCAGAATTATCCAATTAGCTCCTTTAGTTTATGAGAACAAACTACCTACCATGTGCTAGCCAGTCATCTCTAACCTGTGTGCCCTTGGCAGCAAACTATCAGAAGAGCTTATTCCAGAGGATCACTACAAATGCACCTCACTGTCTTCCAGAAAATAATTAAAACTGCATTTTTTATATATTTAGTGAATACCTTTATTATTTTTTTGGTTTTGCTTATTTCTTAGTTTTTAAAAAGTTTTTATTTACGTTCCAGCTAGTTAACATAGTATAATATTAGTTTCAGGTGTACAATATGGTGATTCAACACTTCACACAACACCCGGTGCTCATCACAAGTGCACTTCTTCATCTCCATCACCTATTTCACCCATCCTTCCACCTACCTCCCCTCTGGAAACCATCAGTTTGTTCTCTATAATTAAGAGTCTGGTTTTTTGTTTGCCTCTCTCTCTCTTTTTCTCTCCATGCTCATAAAACTACATTTTAAGGTGGGTGGGGAGATGGGTGAAATAGGTGAAGGGGATTAAGAGTTCACTTGCAATGAGCAGTGAGTAATGTACAGAACTGCTGAATCCCTATATTGTACACCTGAAAATAATAGAACATCGGATATATATTATGCTGGAATTAAAACAAAAACACTGCATTTTGTACTTGTGAATTGAAGTGTGTATGAAGAAGAGGGGAAGGGGGGAGAGAGAGAGAAAGAGAAGGATGGAGAAGGGAGGGAGATAGGGAGAGAGGAATGGAGAATGTAGTATTGTTTTGTATAAAAAAATGGCTGAAGGGCAGCATGATAATAACTTTTATCATAGTTATAGTAGTATTAAGTCCAACATCTATAACATATTTGTGGGGTTTTTTTGTTTTTTTTTTATTTATTTTTTTTAAATTTTTTTTTTCAACGTTTATTTATTTTTGGGACAGAGAGAGACAGAGAATGAACGGGGGAGGGGCAGAGAGAGAGGGAGACACAGAATCGGAAACAGGCTCCAGGCTCTGAGCCATCAGCCCAGAGCCCGACGCGGGGCTCGAACTCGCGGGGCTCGAACTCGCGGACCGCGAGATCGTGACCTGGCTGAAGTCAGACGCTTAACCGACTGTGCCACCCAGGTGCCCCAACATATTTGTTTTTTTAAATAGGCAATAAATGAATCGGTAATGACTTAGACAATTATTGGATGTAATGTGGTAAAAAATTCACCAAGGATAAAAAGACCTCAAGAGAATTCTCTGAACCTAGACTAGGCAAAGTAGGGTTGAACTGTGATGGCAGCATGACAGATTAAAAGTTTTTCCCCCCAATTCCATTAGTAATATTACTGGAGCAAAGGGAAAACTGTAAAAGTATGGATGGGTTAACTTCGCTTTAGTGGACTTCAGGAGAAAAAAAGTCATTGTTGGTTCATAACTAAGATATGATAGCTGCTGAAAAATTTAAGTGCTTTCCAGTGTACAGAGGAAGTTTATAGAAACCCTATGCATATCCTGTCAATTTCTTTTCCACCACTGTCATAGTAAAAGAGTGTCACATTTCTTTAGTTTTTGTGATGAGAAAGTTAAACTGTTCTTTATTAAAGCAGTTTCTCCCCCTAATGCAGATAAAGTCAAAACAGTGCACTTAAAAATACTTATACAAGCCCATGCCATTATTTTCTGAAATAAGGAAAACTCACAAATATACATGAAGTGAAGTGAAGAGGAAAAAAGGACAGCTGTCATTATATATCTTGGGAATTAGCACCTTCTGTCATAATGGGAATTAGCCTCCTCTCTCAAAAGCTACCCTTTTGAAAGGAGAGAGGAGAGAGTGGCATCCACAATGTAGCAACAACATCAAAAGCTAAGAGATCGCCCCAAAACTAAAATTAATTTAAATTAAATTTAAAAATGGGACATCTGGCTGGCTCAGTCAGTTGGGTGTCTGACTCTTGATTCCAGCTCAGGTCTTGATCCCAGGGGTGTGGGATCAAGCCCCACATCGGGCTCTGTACTGAGCATGGAGCCTGCTTAAGATTCTCTCTCTCTCTCTCTCTCTCTCTCTCTCTCTCTCTGCCCCTCTCTCTGGATCACAAATAAAATAAAATAATTTAAAATAAAATAAAATAGTAAATAAAGTAAAATAAAATAAGATAGAATAGAATTGTAAAATAAAATAAAAGTAAAATAGCAAGACAAGAACTGGAAGACCCAATGAGACAGAAGATGATTTTGAAAAAGTTGTGTGGGGGCGCCTGGGTGGCGCAGTCGGTTAAGCGTCCAACTTCAGCCAGGTCACGATCTCGCGGTCCGTGGGTTCGAGCCCCGCGTCAGGCTCTGGGCTGATGGCTCAGAGCCTGGAGCCTGTTTCCGATTCTGTGTCTCCCTCTCTCTCTGCCCCTCCCCCGTTCATGCTCTGTTTCTCTCTGTCCCCAAAATAAATAAAAGTTGAAAAAAAAAATTAAAAAAAATAAAAAAAGTTGTGTGGATTGTGGGTGGTTGTAGTCTAGACAGACTTAGGGCAGCCATGGTAGTGAGAGAATGATGAAGACGAAAATTCATTCGAGTTTGTTATTCATACCCATATTCCACCTTCCCTCCCACCACTACCACCTTGGAACAGTCATTAATTGCTCCTTTCTGCTGAGGTCAGTGGGTGGTATCAAAGTTCCACAAAAAATCCCCTTTGGATGAGCTGCTGAAGGACAGACTCGAGATATGATTGATTTTCTATAATTTTTTAAAATGATTTTTCTAAGAACATTGCCTTTTCCCAATGCTGCTCCTTTTCAGGATTTAAGGTGAAGTCCTAAAACTAACCTTGTGGAAATTATAGTAAATACGTGCAATTAACAATGATTTCATGGGGCCTGGAGCTCTCCACCCAAGGGATCATCCTCCACGGCCTCCTTGAACTCACTTGAACCAGGGGCTAGCCTTAAACCCCTTAATACATACTGTAAAACAGAGTAGGTGATAGACTCAGGAAAATAAGGACTTATACAATAAAGAAAGCTAAATATTTAAAGAGAACTGTTACTTTCAAAGGAAGAAAGACTGGACATTATATATCATTGGAAACAGAAATATTAGAACTGTCAGAACAAAAATATAAGAAAAGTAAGTTATACTAGCAAATTCGGTTAGAATGAGAAAGCCTTAAAAGAGCCAGGTGGAAGTATCAGTTGTAAAAACACAAAAAAGACATGATAAATGGGAATGGTAGATAGAATTCAGCTGAAGATCAAGTTGTTTAGTCAATCATATTAAGGAACCCTCTTGGGAGGAAACAAGAAGGATAAAGAAAGAGAAAATGTAAAATTTAAGAGCTATGGAAGATAAAAGTAGAAACACAACATTAAGATGAAATAAGTTGGCAAAAACAGATGGAGAGGAATTATTTGAAGAAATGATAATAATTTCCCTGAATTAGGAAAGGATAGCCTAAACTGTATATGGAGGAACATTGTGTCAAGAAAATCCACTAATGGGGCGCCTGGGTGGCCCAGCCAGTTAAGCATCTGACTTCAGCTCAGGTCATTATCTCATGGCTTGTGGGCTCAAGCCCCACATTGGGCTCTGTGCTGACAGCTCAGAGCCGGGAGCCTGCTTCAGATTCTGTGTCTCCCTTTCTCTGCCCCTCCCACACTCACATTCTGTCTCTCTCTCAAAAATAAACATTAAATTTTTTTTTAAGATCCACAAACAACAAAAAAGAATAAGGTAACCTTATAAGTTACCATAAAATATTACAATCAAAATGACTTGGTATTGGTGAAGGGATGACTATAAACTGATCTGTGGAGCCCAACGAGAGCCTAGACTAACAGCTTAAAACCTTGAGATATGATACAAGTGAAATGAAAAAAATCATCGGAGAAAAAAAGAATAATACAATAAATAGGGCAGGAAGAAACACCCTTCCTCATCTCCTACACAAAAATAAACTCTAACTGAATTAAGAATTTAGATATGAGAAGGAAATTTTTTAAATTTTTTGAAAAAAATACAGTGTATATCTTTGTGATTTGGGGACAGATAAGACATTTTAATAAGTACAAAGTAATCATAAAGGAAGCTAATAGTAGATATAGCATTAAAATTAAAATTAATTCATCAAAGACATTTAGAAAAAGGGAAAGATGTGCTTTAAAATAAAAGATATTTGTGACACACAGTCACAAAGGACTTGTGTCAAGAATAAATATGTAATTCTAAAAACTTCATATTAATTAAGTAAAAAGACCAATGAACCAAAAGAAAAAAGAGGTAATAAATCATGAATGGGTGTATTATACAATATTAATGACTTATGAGGTTATTAAGAGATATTCAATCTTACTATTAGCCAAGAAAAGCAAATTAAAACATAAATGAGATACCACTTTAGAAACATTTGAATGGCACAATATAAGAGAACTGACTATATCAAAGATTTGAGGGTCTGTACACAATCTGTATTGCTAAAACATTGCCAGTGAGAGTTTTCAACCACTTTTTTTTTTTTTAATTTTTTTTTTTTCAACGTTTATTTATTTTTGGGACAGAGAGAGACAGAGCATGAACGGGGGAGGGGCAGAGAGAGAGGGAGACACAGTATCAGAAACAGGCTCCAGGCTCTGAGCCATCAGCCCAGAGCCCGACGCGGGGCTCGAACTCACGGACCGCGAGATCGTCACCTGGCTGAAGTCGGACGCTTACCGACTGCGCCACCCAGGCGCCCCCCAACCACTTTTTAAAACAAATTGGCTGGCACAAAAACAGACACATAGACCAATGGAATAGAATAGAAACCCCAGAACTAGACCCACAAACGTATGGCCAACTCATCTTTGACAAAGCAGGAAAGAACATCCAATGGAAAAAAGACAGCCTCTTTAACAAATGGTGCTGGGAGAACTGGACAGCAACATGCAGAAGGTTGAAACTAGACCACTTTCGCACACCATTCACAAAAATAAACTCAAAATGGATAAAGGACCTGAATGTGAGACAGGAAACCATCAAAACCTTAGAGGAGAAAGCAGGAAAAGACCTCTCTGACCTCAGCCGTAGCAATCTCTTACTCGACACATCCCCAAAGGCAAGGGAATTAAAAGCAAAAGTGAATTACTGGGACCTTATGAAGATAAAAAGCTTCTGCACAGCAAAGGAAACAACCAACAAAACTAAAAGGCAACCAACGGAATGGGAAAAGATATTCGCAAATGACGTATTGGACAAAGGGCTAGTATCCAAAATCTATAAAGAGCTCACCAAACTCCACACCCGAAAAACAAATAACCCAGTGAAGAAATGGGCAGAAAACATGAATAGACACTTCTCTAAAGAAGACATCTGGATGGCCAACAGGCACATGAAAAGATGTTCAGCGTCGCTCCTTATCAGGGAAATACAAATCAAAACCACACTCAGGTATCACCTCACGCCAGTCAGAGTGGTCAAAATGAACAAATCAGGAGACTATAGATGCTGGAGAGGATGTGGAGAAACGGGAACCCTCTTGCACTGTTGGTGGGAATGCAAATTGGTGCAGCCGCTCTGGAAAGCAGTGTGGAGGTTCCTCAGAAAATTAAAAATAGACCTACCCTATGACCCAGCAATAGCACTGCTAGGAATTTATCCAAGGGATACAGGAGTACTGATGCATAGGGCCACTTGTACCCCAATGTTCATAGCAGCACTCTCAACAATAGCCAAATTATGGAAAGAGCCTAAATGTCCATCAACTGATGAATGGATAAAGAAATTGTGGTTTATATACACAATGGAATATTACGTGGCAATGATAAAAAATGAAATATGGCCTTTTGTAGCAACGTGGATGGAACTGGAGAGTGTGATGCTAAGTGAAATAAGCCATACAGAGAAAGACAGATACCATATGGTTTCACTCTTATGTGGATCCTGAGAAACTTAACAGGAACCCATGGGGGAGGGGAAGGACAAAAAAAAAAAAAGAAAGAAAGAGGTTAGAATGGGAGAGAGCCAAAGCATAAGAGACTGTTAAAAACTGAGAACAAACTGAGGGTTGATGGGGGGTGGGAGGGAGGAGAGGGTGGGTGATGGGTATTGAGGAGGGCACCTTTTGGGATGAGCACTGGGTGTTGTATGGAAACCAATTTGTCAATAAATTTCATTAAAAAATCATAAATAAAAAAATAAATAAATAAAATAAAAAAAATAAAACAAATTGGCAATATTTTATAACATCGGAAATCATAAAGGAACAATTTCAGGTCATGTATAACAAAAAACATGAATAAGAATTTTTACAGAAATGATCATTCCATTACCAGGAAATCTGGAAAAAACTGAAATACTAATTGACCGAAAATGGATAAAAAATAAAGTATACTGAGTCAATAATGTATTATACAGAAGTAAAAGTAAATAAATAGTAGGTATGCTTAACAATGATTAATCGTATTAACATCATATTAATATTGGAAGAGAAGCTCCTAGTAGAATATATATGCCATATCATTTTATATAGATTGAAATCAAGTAAAAATTAACTATATATTATTTAGGCATTAATTATATGTGAGAAAAATGAGAAAATGGTAACATAAAAATAGTAATTACTTCTGACAAGAAGACTTGGAGATGATACAGGGAGGTTTACATAATTCGATATAAGTAAGAGAGTGTGCTAGTTCTGAAGTTGGATGATGTTTAGGGTGATTTAATATATTACAAAGTATATGAATGAAAAATCATTCACTATGAATGTTGAATGTTGAAAATGAACTATGGATAGACCCATGATGATAATGTGCTATGAATAAAGAATTGTGATGAATTCAGTTCTATGTATCTAAGTTTCAATTATGAAAAGTACAAATAAGGGGGATAAAATAAACCAATTTGTGTCCTCAAATTCTTATTTTTTTGCTATTAAAAAAATCTTGTTTCTTTCCATCTAAAACACTAAACCATTTTTTAACTCATTAAATCTCATTTTGGAGTTTCTACATATAATTACTTTTAAAAGTATTTAAATAATTATAATGGTCTATCTAACTGAAGAGAGTACAAAATATTTTTAAAAGAATAATCAAAATGAATGGAAAATATCACTAAGAACATAGTAGATATAATTATATTTTCAAGTTGTAGACACAATTGTAGTTGGCAGCTTCAGACAGGCCATATATCACTGATTTTATCATTACAATATTTATATATCTTATATGATATGCATTTTTCCCCAAAAATGTTGTTATAAGACAAGTAACTGATTATAGGATTATAGAAGGCAAAGTTCACTTTTGCCCCTTTTTACTGAGATATACTTCACATACCACAAAATTCATCCTTTTAGTTTACACATAAGTGGTTTTTAGTATATTCACAAAGTTGTACAATCAGTATCGCTTTCTAATTCCAGAAAATTTCCATAACATACTCGTTAGCAACACTCCTCATTCTCCAGTTCTCCTGCCCTTGGTACCCACTATGGTTTCTGTGGATTTGCCAATTCTGGATATTTCATATCAGTAAATTCATGTAATATGATGCCTTTTGTATCTGGCTTCTTAATACAGTGTTTTCAAATTTCATATATTTTGTACCATGACTCAATATTTCATCTTTATTTTAAGGCTGAATAATATTCCATTGTATGAACGTAGCATATATTGTTTATCCATTCACCTCCTGATGGATACGTGAATTGTTACTACATTTTGGCTTTGAGGAATTAATGCTTCTGTAAACATTTGTGTACAAGTTCTTGTGTGGACAAACGTTGTGAATTCTCTTGAGTATATACCTAAGAATGGAATACTGGGTTATTTGGCAACTGTGTTCAATTTTTGAGAAAATGCTAAACAGTTTTCCAAAGCAACTGCTTAACTTACCATCCCACCAGCAATGTAGGACTTTTCCAATTTTTTCACATCCTCCTTAACACCTGTTATTGTCTGTCATTTTTATTATAGCTACTCTAGTGGGCATGGAATTTTTATCTTATTGTGGTTTTGTTATGTATTTCTCTATCTGCTAAACTAGTTGAGCATCTTTTCACATACTTATTATTCACTTATATATCATTTTTTTGAGAAACGTCTATTCAAATATTTTGCCCATTTTTAACTGGTTTACAGTAAAACCTTGGTTTGTGAGCATACTTCGTTCCAGAAACTTGCTTGTAATCCAAAGCACTTATATATCAAAACTAATTTTAAGAACCATTGGCTTAGTCATAATCATGTAATATTCAGCATCACATACCACTCATATGTGGTTGGAAAATATTTCCTCCTATTCTGAGTTGTCTTTGCACTCTCCTGATGGTGTTCTCTGAAGATGATAATACTACTACTAATAATAATAATAATTTATTATTATAACAATTTTATAATTGTTATACAATTTATGTTATAAAATTGTTACATAATTATAAGAACAATATATAATTGTAACAATTTATGTATTTTTGCAGTGGTTAGTTGTGCTTTAGTTGTCATATTTAATAAACCATTGCTTAATCCAAAATCTATGGCTTCTTCTAAGAGTTTTATAGTTCAACTCTGACATTTAGATATTTGATCTATTTTGAGTTTATTTTTTATATGCTGTGAGGTAGGGGTCCTTCATTTTTTTGCATGTAGATATCCAGTTGTTCCAGAACCATTTGTTTAAAAGACTGTTCTCAAAAAGCTGGGATTTTGATTATAATTGCGTCGAATCTATAGATTAATTTGGGAAATATGACATCTTGACAAAACTATGTTTTCCAATACACAACAGATGTCTTTCCATTCATTTAGGGCTTAAATTTATTTCAGTGATGTGGTTTTCAGTGTACATGTCCTATACTTGTTTTGTTGACTTTATTCTTAAGCATTTTATTTCACTTCATGCTATTATGAGTAGAAGAGTTTTCATAATTTCATTTTTGTTGTTGATTTCTAGTGTATACAATTATAATAGTTTTTGTATATTGATCTCATATCCTGCAACCTTTATTAGCTCTAATAGTTTTTGTAAAATCCTTGAGATTTTCTGTATATTGAAGATCATGAATTGTGTAAACAGAGATATGTTTGAGTCTTCCCTTCTAATCTGGATGTCTTTTATTTCTTTTTCTAAATTTCCCTAGCTAGAATTTCCAGTAAAATATTTAATATTAGTGGTAAGAGGGGACAGCTTTATCTTGTTCCTAATCTTAGTAGAAAAGCTTTCCGTTTTTCACTATTAAGTTAGTTGTAGGTTGTTTGCAGATGGCATTTATAGATTAAGTTCCTCTGTATTTTTAGTTTATGTTGTACTTTTTATTAAGAAAGGTGTTTTTTGTTAAATACTTTTTCTTGCAGCTATTGATCATGTGGTTATTATTCTTTATTCTGTTAATAAGTGTGTAGTAGTGATTGATTTCTGTATTTTGAGACAGACTTCCATTCCTTGGATATATCCACTTTGTTTCTGGTATATACTCCTTTCTGTATCTTGCTGGATTCAGTCTACTAGTTTTTATTGAGAACTTCTACTTCTATACTCATAAGTAAAATTAGTTTGTAGTTTTCTTTTTTTGCAATGTCATGGTCTGTTTTTGTGGCCAGGTGACAAAAGGACTTACAGAATAAGTTTGCAAATGTTTCTTCTATTTTTTGGCAGCATTTGGGAAGTACTGAAGTCAATTCTTATATATTTGTTAGATTTCACCAGTACAGTCATCTGGTTTTGGTGTTTTCTTTGTGGAAAGTTGTTTTGATTACTAGTTTACTCTCTTGGCCTATTACAAGTCTATTCAGATTTTCTATTTCTTTGAGTCAGTATCATTAGTTTATGTATGTATGTAGTTTATGAAGTGTGTCCATTTCATTTTTGTTATCTAATTTGTTTTCATACAACTGTTTGTAGTATTCCCTTAAAATAGCTTTTATTTCTATAAGTTTGGTAGTGATTTCCTCTTTCATTCCCAATTCCAGTATATTGAATCTTTTTTTTTTTTTTTTAACCTCCCTTGCTCAGTCTAAATAATAATTTGTCAATTTTGTTGATCTTTTTAAAGAAACAACCCTTGGGGCACCAGGATGGCTCATTTGGTTGAGCATCGAACTCTTGATTTCAGTGCAGGTCATGCTCCCAGGGTTGTGGGATCAAACCCCATGTCATGCTCCACACTGACTGTGGAGCCTGCTTACGATTTTCTCTCTCTCCCCGCTTTGCCACTCTCCCCCACTCATGCTCTTGCTAAGTAATAAATAAATAAATAAATAAATAAATAAATAAATAAATAAAATAAAAATTAAGAAACAACTTTTGCTTTCGTTGATTTTTTTCTGTTGTTTTTCTAATCTCGATTTCATTTATTTCCACTCCTTTGGTTATTTTTTTTTCCAACAAGTCTTAGGCCCTATCTATTCCTTTATTCTTTCAATACCATCTTGTTTTGTGTTGAATAAATATTTTCTACTGTCAAATTCCCTTATCACTTCCTAGTAATTTTCCTAGGGATTATCTGTGAATGGCAATGTTTTAACTTATAATAAATGAGTCCACAATAATACCACCCTAAATACAATACTACACAATACTTTGCTCTTATATAGCTATATCTTTCACTCATACATTGTATTATCTTCTCACACAAATTATCTCTTAATTCATTTTATGCTCATAAACACAAATCATTGTTTATCCAGGCTTCTTTTAAATAGGATAGGAGAGGGGCGCCTGGGTGGCGCAGTCGGTTAAGTGTCCGACTTCAGCCGGGTCATGATCTCGCGGTCCGTAAGTTCGAGCCCCACGTCAGGCTCTGGGCTGATGGCTCAGAGCCTGGAGCCTGTTTCTGATTCTGGGTCTCCCTCTCTCTCTGCCCCTCCCCCGTTCATGCTCTGTCTCTCTCTGTCCCACAAATAAATAAACGTTGAAAAAAATTTTTTTTTATAAATAGGATAGGAGACAAAAAAGAGTTTCAAACAAAAATTACTTTTGTACTGTATTTTACTTTTATCTATGTAATTACCAGTGCTCTTTATTTCTTCCGGTATAAGTTCCTCTCTAACGTTATTCCCTTTCAGCCTACAGGATTTTTTTTATATTTCTTGTAAGGCATGTCTGGCAATGACTCTCAATTTTTGGTCATCTGGGAATATTTGATTCCTCCTTCATTTTTGAAGCATAGTTTTGCTGAGTAGAAAATCCATAGTTGAGGGGATCTGGGTGGCTCATCTATTTAAGTGACTACTTGATTTTTCGCTCAGGTTCGTGATCTCATGGTTTGTGAGTTCAGGCCCCACTTTGGGCTCTGTGCTGACATCACAGATCCTGCTTGGGATTCTCCGTGTCCCTCTTTCTCTGCCCCTCCACCACTCCTGCTTGCACATGTGCATATACTCTCTCTCTCAAAAGTAAATAAATAAACATCAAAAAAGAGAAAATTCTTCGTTGAAAGTCTTTTCCTTTCACCACTTTGTTTTTGTTTGTTTGTTTTGTTGCTTTTTTTTTCTTTCATCACTTTGAATATATCATCCCACTGCTTTCTGGCCTCCATGGTACTGATGAGAAGACAGTAGCTCAATTTTGAGTATTCCCTCTACTAGATGAAAGCTTTTCCCTTGCTGTTTTTAAGATATTATCTTTGTTTTTGTCTTTAAGCTGTTTTCTTATGATGTGTCTAGTGTGAGTCTTTTTGAATTTACCCTAATTGGAGTTTATTTTCCTTATTGGCTATTTAGATTAGTGTGTTTTGTTGAATTTGTCAAGTGTTTGGTTTTAATTTCTGCAAATATTTTTTTCTGCTCCTTTCTCTGTTTCTTCTCATTCTGGAACTTCAGTTATGTGGCTTTTGATATGCTTTATAATGTCCCATGGATCCTGAGACTGTTGACTTGTTATACATTCTTTTTGCCAACATTTCCTTGAACCATAACATCTCAATTTACCTATCTTCAAGTCTGCTGAATTTCTTTATTTTGCCAGCATAAATCTGTTGTTCAGGCTCTCCAGTTAATTTTCATTTAAATTATTAAATTTTTTACCTCCAGTATTTCTACTTGGTTCTATCTTTTATTAACTTATTTTGAGAGAGAGGGAGAGCATGAGTAGTGGAGGGGTAGAAAGAGAGAGAGAGAGTGAGAGAGAGAGAGAGAGAGAGAGAGAGAATTCTAAGCAGGCTCCACACTGTCACTGCAGAGCTGAATGTGGGGCTCAAACTCACTAACTGAACCATGAGATCACAATATGAGCCCAAATCAAGAGTTGGTTGCTTAACCAGTGGAGCCACCCAGGTGCCCCATTTGGTTCTTGTTATACATAGTTTCTATATATATTTATATTCTTTATGTGATGAGACATTGTTCTTAAACTTCCTTTTCATGGCTTCCTTTGGTCCTTTGAACATAGTTAAGATAACTAACCTAAATTTTTACCTAGTAATTCCAGCATCTGATTTCCTCAGAAGCAGTGTCTATTAATGGCCTTTTTTTGTCCTGGAACTAATAAGTCTCCTAGTCTTTGCCAAGAGGCTCTGTGTTCATGTGAATCAAGCCTCCCACATTGAGCCAGGTAGTTTCAACTACACTTTAGCCTTCACATCTTCTTGGGCAGAGCCTCAAAATTAGCCAAAGTTGAGGTTTTAGAGGCTGTTAGTCTTTCCTGAGAATGTATAACAATCTTGGCATGTGCACAACCCTACACAGGTATATGCCCTTCTAGATTCCTTGGAATATGTTGGAACCTTAAAGGTACCATATGGATATCTCATATTCCAGTATTTTGTTTTAAGTTTATTTGTTTAGGCTGTTGTTTTCCTCAACTATTATCCACTGCCTTGAGCAATTCAACAGTTGTTCAAAAATTCAACAATTGCCTCTGATTGTTGTTGACAAATGTCCCACAGGAGAAGACTGATTGGACTGAGCAAGCTCAGAGTCAGGTCCAATAAATATGGCCTTTTAAATGGGGTCTTCCTGAGAATCAAGATGAGTCAAATAATGACAATTCCCTGAGAATGGGGCTTTGAAAGTACTCCAATCCCATGCTGCCTCCTCCCATTTCAGCCAGATTGCTGATTTTCCCCGTAATTGTAGTTGTTGATTTCAAAGGCTACTGAAAGCTGAAAAGAGAAGAATTGGATTAGATGGTGTTAAAATGCCATAAGGCTTGTTTTTCTTAATGAGATTCAACTTTGTTTTTTCCTTAAATAAACATTCCCTTCGTTGGTGAAAGTCTGGTTAATTTGAAGAGTTCTAAAAGGTTGATTCTGACCATTTTTGCCAGGGTTCTTACTGCTCTTATAATAGGAAGAATTTCCAAGAGACCTCACTCTGCCATGTTCACTCATGTCATTATGGCAAAGTTATTTCTTAAAAAACAACACAATATATTGGATTGACCCCACTGAATTATTTATATTTTTGTTTGTATAAAATGAAATCTTAAATTGATTTTTTAAACCATAAATTAAAGGGCTATAATAACAGCTGTAACATTTACAATGGTTGAAATCATTGGTTAATCAATTCTCTTGTATGGGATAAAAACTATAAACCTATCAGAAGATGTTTATCTCACAATTTTTTAAGTTACAATTCAATCTAATTACACACCAATAAAAGTAGCTTTCCATATAATTTTATTCTCTTTCCTTCTGAACAAACTTAATTATGATTTTTGAAGATGCAGACACCAATTCCTTAACAAAAAGGCAATTCTAAATCTACTATATTAAAAGACATCTTAAAGTAGCTAACAACATATCATTGATCAATCCAGCAGCATTATGTAGTAAACTACATTAAAATTTATAATTTTTTTCTTTAAATAACGTTGAAGGGAGATGCCTGGCTGGCTCAGTCAGAAGAGCTTGAAACACTTGATCTGGGGGTTGCGAGTTTGAGCCCAATGTTGGGTTCAGACATTACTAAAATAATAAATACACTTAAAAAAAACTGAAGGCAGGGTTTTGGGGTATATTTAAATTTAGATCAGATTTATTTTACATTAAACACGAAGAAAGTAAACAAACTGGGGAGCCTGGGTGGCTCAGTCAGTCAAGGGATCTACTCTTGATTTCAGACTAGGACATCTCATAGTTGGTGAGTTCGAGCCTCATGTCTTGGGATTTTCTCTCTCTCCCTTTCTCTTTGCTTCTTCCTTGCTTGCTCTCTATCTCCTTCTCTCTCAAAATAAATAAATAAGCTCTTAAAAAAAAGTTTAAAAAAAGAAAATAAACTCTGAAAGCCTATATATAATCAAATACATATATATGCTTATGTATGTGTAGTATATACATATATATTTATATATATATGGATGTGTGTATGTATATATGTTTTGCATATATAATATATAAGCTTTTGGAAATTCCATCTTCTTTAAAGAAATTTTTTAATGTTTATTTATGTATTTATTTTTAATAATTTTTTTAATGTTTATTTTCAGGAGACAGAGAGACATACTGGGGGAGGGGCAGAGAGAGAATGGGAGACACAGAATCTGAAGCAGGCTCCAGGCTCTGAGCCTGTCAGCACAGAGCCTGATGCGGGGCTGGAACCCAAGAAGAGCAGGATCATGACCTGGGCCGAAGTAGGACGATCAACCGCCTGAGCCACCCAGGAGCCCCACTGTTTATTTATTTTTGAGAGAGAGAGACAGGGACAGAGAGTGAGCAGGGAGGGGCAGAGAGACAGGGAGACACAGAATCCAAAGCAGGCTCCAGGTTCCCAGCCATCAGCACAGAGCCCAACATAGGGCTCGAACTCACGAGCCATGAGATCATGACCTGAACCGAAATCTCACGCTTAACCCACTGAGCCACCCAGACGCCCCTCCATCTTCTTTTTTAAAATCAAAGCAGGGATCCAGTAACAAATGATTTTGAAATGGTAAATAATCTATGAAAATTTTTGTCAAAGGTAAACAGGTATTACCCTTTGGTAGTGGAGAACATGAATCTGCGAGGCAGTATCTCTGACAATTTGCGGATGGGAGTTGATAAATTTTGTAACTTTCTTTTTTTCTTTTTAGGCCTATTCCCTTTTTATATTTTATCTTGCAGCCTCACTTGAAGAATAAACAAACCACTACTAACTTAGCATCCCTTAACAAGCAATGAGAAACAAGAGTCTAAAGAACTTTCAAGGATTGATCAAAATTTAGGAGTTAATGTGTAATGTTAACCCATTTGTTTGTTTTATGTCAGTTAAAAAAAATAAAATAAAGATCATGATAGCCCTCATTTCTGACTAATTGTTTTCTGGAGAAAGAGTCCTGCCTGATTATCATATTCACCCAGAATGAAATTCATGGAAAGTAAATAAGCAGCATGGCAGCAAAGGTGGATCCTTAGATGACTTTAATTTAAACATATGAATGGAGTTCACTAAATTCTTCTAGATGTCTTTTGCTACTCTCCAACTACAAATCCATTTGATACCTCTCATTAATAAACTCTTGACTTTTGATACTTTTCACTATGACTTCAGGTGGGGATGGTTATATGGAAAGATGATTCTTGAGACTGTGTAAATATTTACCTTAAAAAAATGGGTATGAGTTTACCGGAGGGGAAAGAAATGAAACAGATATGAGGGCACATTAGGATAATATTCCCTTATTTTGCTGTTCCCAAAATTGAAATATACTTACAGAAAATATATTGCCAGGTTCAAGGAAGGAATTCTAAACACTGGCTAAAATACTAAACATGTGGATAAGTAAATACTTACCCTGTAATTTAGCTAAGGCCTAAGAGATGCCATTTCTTTCATATCCCATGCATATATCTAAAATTACTAACCAGTTGTCTAAAAATAGGTACCTCTTAAAATCTTTAATAATTTTACCTCTGGTATGGCAGAAAAAAATAATTACAGTGTCAATTGTTTATGTTCCCCAGTACCACCAGTAGTTTTCTTTTTCTGTATGATGTCAGGGCCATTTCATGCCCAGAGAGCAGCAAGTATCTGATTTAAAATTTAAGCAAGAATAGAAGAAAATACTTCATGTGTTTCTAGGTGTGCTGTGGATGAGAACAGTAAACTCACAGAATTGAGAACATGTGGGATAGAGGGAATTTTTCATAAATCAGGAAACTAACAAAAGAATTCAATATGGGGCTGAAATTTTCCAATATCATCACAGGGAAGGCTGATGCAAATTTGGTCAGTCCCTTCACATATGCATATAAACACACAAACACATACACACACACACACACACACACACACACACACACATGCACAGATAAACCAAAACAAAATATAAATTTTGTACATGTTATTCTACTTTGCAGAAATTAGAAGGAAGGAAGGAAGGAGGAAGGGAGGAAGGGAGAGAGGGAGGGAGGGAGGAAGGAAGGAAGGAAGGAAGGAAGGAAGGAAGGAAGGAAGGAAGGAATAAGGAAAATATTGAAAAAAGGAGAAAAAAAGCATGAAGATCAGCACACTGAATATTTTTTTTTAATTTTTTTTTCAACGTTTATTTATTTTTGGGACAGAGAGAGACAGAGCATGATCGGGGGAGGGGCAGAGAGAGAGGGAGACACAGAATCGGAAACAGGCTCCAGGCTCTGAGCCATCAGCCCAGAGCCCGACGCGGGGCTCGAACTCACGGAGTGCGAGATCGTGACCTGGCTGAAGTCGGACGCTTAACCGACTGCGCCACCCAGGCGCCCCTAGCACACTAAATATTGATGGCAGGCTCTAAGTGCTTAGGTTTCAGCTGTGTCTACAAGCATGAATCCAATACTATTATAAATATTAACAAAACCATAATACTACCATAAAGCACGTTCTGATCACTGATATAGTTATAAATGTTATAAATATAAAGTAGCTTAGAGGTCATCGATTAACTTTCCTCCTGTTGATGAATAGAACATTCCAAGAAGTTAACTTTTCTAAGACATCCTAGATATATTTAATGTGAATGATCCAAGTCTCATAATTCTGAAGCCAATGTTATTCATTACATCAGTTCATTCAGGCACTGCCAAAATGTTTGTAGAAACACACAAAATATAATGACTTTCCTTAAGGAAGACAGTCATCAAGAAGAATGAGTTCATGTTTGTCATGTTCACTGTAAGAGCAATGGAAACTCACTAAGTTGTGGCCACTGGTGGTCTGTGGCAGAGATCTGATTTAGCATATCCCATAGCCATGGCCATTACAAGTTGCTTTATCATCCATTTTAATGCTTCCATTTTTATTAAATACATTCAAGTATTTCTTGTGTCTGTGGCTGTCTTAATCTTATTTTTGCTCCTATATTATTATTTATTCAATTGTGTGCTACTGTTGTCATGCATAAAATTGACCTAGGACACTAGGGACAGGTAGAAATTACATATTTTAGTAATAGAGTTATCTCTTAATGTAAATACCTATATAAACTATAAGGTTTTTTTAGTATTTTGAGATTCTAGAGAATACTTTGTTTTTGTCTTTATAAAAATGGTTTTAGGGCAATTTTGTTTTTAAATAAAATATTAACAATGTTCTTAAAATCCTAACATTTATTTTCTTATCTCTTACTGAATTCAATCACCTTTTGATTTTAAAATTAATCCAGGAAGGTCTGTCTTTTCTAATTTTTTATCTATACTCTATGGTTTTAATGTGATACTAGCTAAATATCAAGAGCCTATTAATGGGAAATAGATTGTCAGATTTTTTTATGTACATTATACATTGGAAGAGAGATATAAAATTATATAATCAAGTTTATTAATATTTACGATAGGAAAAAATAAACATTCTAACCAAAACCAAAAGTCTATCTTTAATTTTATCCAGTCCAACTCTCATTATGATGAAACATTCTAACAGAGTTTAATAAATGCCACATGGTCTAAATTGAATAAATATCTATAGGAATACATATGGAACAGTAAACAGAGTTCTCATGTTTAAGAATTCAACTCTGAGTGGCTTGCAAATGTCAAACTCTGTGATAAAAATTAGCCCTTTCCATTCACAAATACTGGTTTTGATATTCCACAGACATTCCCATCTCTGGTTTAAAAATTAGCTTTGAAATTTACCTATTCCATTATTTCAGTCTGTTCATTTTTTCACGAAGTGTACTCTTTCAAAAGGGCAAATGTCTTAACGTATTACTTTGACATTTATTTTGAGGACAGCCCTTTTTTTAATATGACTACCAAAATATATGCTTAAGAAAAGAGGTAAATAAAAAAAAAAAACTCTCTTTTCTTCCAAATTAAATAATGAAAGACCTGTAAGGAAATGTTTTTCATGCCATCTTTTCTGCCAAAGCCCCAAAATAACTTTTACTGAAAATACACATGTAAAAATGTGTGCTCAGTATTTGTTTGCTTTGTTTATATATAGAATTTTTCTGACTCTTCTCTATATTTCTGAATTGTTATATATTGCATTCTGCTTTGAAAAAAATAGCTCTATCCATAGGCTGAATTTTCTTTTTTTCAAAATGGCAAGAAGAGAATTTGAGTGGATAAATATTTGAAATAAAATTATTTTAAAACAGCAAGATACAATGAATTAAATGAGATAAAAACTTAAAAATGTTTGTTTTTCATTTCCCCCCAGCTTTCTTGAGGAGGAAGATCCTGGTTTAGTATGCTTTCTCTCTCTCTCTCTTTTTTTTCTTCTTCATCATATAGCACAGTGCATGGCACATCATGAAGGGCCAATAAATATTTGGTCAATGAATGAATGTGTGAGTAAAAAAAAAAGAAAGAAAGCATATGCAATTAACTACACTCCAAGTGATTTCTTGTATGTGCCATTACCCATTCTTGTTTCAATTTTTATGGAAAAGTGACTACTGGAAACCCTTTTTAGAAATTTCACCCAGAATGACTCACATCTGATTCAAATCAGAAGAACAATCAATTTGGCGCCATCATAAGAGCTCTCAGATGTTAAAGGTGACAAAATGGGCAGAACTCCTCCTAACAGATTATAGATACCATGTGTGACAGAATTAAGTGGGAAAATGTTCATAGAAATGCTGAAGTGGAAGGCATGTCATGCCCATGTGGCTTGGCTGCAGGATACAATGCATTCCCTGACATGATGGCAAAGTTGGGTGGCATATCACGTATGGCATATGGCAGGCTTCTGCTTCAGCAAATGCATACCACATGCCAAAAAGTGGTGTAGTTTCTACTGATTCCTCTGTTTCTTTTTCTTTCAAGTGTTCAAAATTAATATTAAAGTTTTTTAGCAACACAAAAAGGAACACAAGAAGTCCAAATATACTTTAACTCATTAACTCATTGAATTCATTTAACTCATCAATTCCACAGTAAATTCCCATGTTAATTCTATGTCCACCTTAAAAAATGCATATGTACACATTATTCCTCAAAATATAAACTAAGAATGATACCGAAAGGAAAAAAAATCTCATATTTAGTCAAAACAGAAATAATTACTTTCAAAAATTTAAGTGTACATATGGATACTGGTACATATGGTTTCATATTCTACTTCTTTATATTCATAATCACTTATTCAAATCTTCATTGTGTGTATATACTAGGCACTCAACACAAAGGTCAGGTCATGATTCCTTCTTTCAGGGAGCTTGCAGCCTAGATAGGGAAAAAAAGTAAAAAGAAAACTAAACTACAATGTGATAAATACAGTAGAGACTGAACAGGGGAGGGGTTGGTCATGAGAAAGGTAAAAAATAATAATTAGTTGGAAAGAATCTCAGAGTAAATGATTCTTGTGATGGGTCTCTAAAGAAATTATGGATTAACCATTTAAGAAAAGAAAACATAATACTACAAGGAAAAGAAGGAGCATTTGCAAAAATAAACATAAATTAATATATTGGTTTTCAGGTGCTGCAAGTAATCTAGTAGAGATAAATTAAAGTGTAGAGAAATATGGCAATATGTCAAGAAGGAAGAAGCCAGAAACACACTTTATATTAAGATTAGATTTTATTCTGAAGGGGATACAAAACTGCAAAAGTGTTTTAAGTGGAAAGTGATAATCAGATACATATATTAAAGACATCAATCTGCAGGAGTTGCAAGAATGGGAAGAATGTGTAAAAAAATTATGATATTGAATGCTGCTTAGTAGTCTAAATGGTAACAATGAGGGCCACACTAAGGTGTTACCAATGTAGATGGAAAAGGGAGGACTGCTCTTAGAGCCAGACAGAAGAACTGGCAGAATGCAGTAACCAAGTGAAAGCCTCTGGGCAAGGAACGGACAAAGTTTATGATGACTCCAAGAGTTCGTGGTTAGTGAGCTGGTTAATGTAGGGGAAAGAAAGAGGATGTGACAAAAAATTTATTAAATAGATATAAATGTAATTTGGGAAATTTTGAATTTGGTTGGGCAATGTATTTATCTATTTGGACTTTTGAGTAGAAAGGACAATATATGGACTTTCAGGAGAAGACAAACACTTGAGATAAACACTTTGGTCTTGAACAGAACGTGCATTCTTCTCTTTGGGAGAATGTAATGTGTTATATGTGTCCATTATATCACTCTTTTGGATTTATATGAAGGAAAATATTTATATTTGCCTTGCCAATATTTTGTTTGGGAGTCTACACCTATGTTCTCGAGTAAAATTATTTTTTAGTTTCCCTCTCTCTCTTCAGTATTATCAATATCTAATGTTATTATTAAAATTGTGTTTGCCTCATGAAGATTGAGAGGCTATTGTCTTTTTTCCCTGTCTCTGCAAGGTTATGTTAAAATTGGATTATTTACTCTTTGGATGTCACCATCTCAGTCAGATATTTTCTTTGTGGGAAAATGTTTAACACATTCAACTTCTCTGATGATTCCTTAGGTTATATACACACATATATATAGTTTTATATATAGTTATATATAATATATGTATAGTTTTATATACATGTATATATGTAGTTATCAATTTAATGCATTGATTTTAAATGAGTATATCTATTTCATATAAATTCTCAAATACACTAGTGTGTAATTGCTGAAAATACCTTTTTTTACATTTTGATTTCAGAAACATCTATAATTAAGTCTCTTTTCATCCTTAATATTGTTTATTTCAGTTAGGTCAATGATATAATTTATTATCTAAACCAAGGTACTTTGAAGAATAAAAGGATATGCTATTACTTAGACCATAATAATATGTATAGTCTTGAGGAGCCAAGATGGTGGAACCTCATGGAAGTTTTTTTTGTGCCTCATGTCCATGAAATACAGCCAGACCAACACTAAACCATACTGCATACCTAGAAAACTGATTTGAGGATTAACACAACAATCTGCACAATCTGAACCACAGAACTCAGCAGGTACATAGCACAGAGAGGTGAACTGGGGGAGAGAGAAGCCTAAGAGGGCAGGGAGTTGTTTTTGCTTGCAGAGAGAGGAGAGATGGGGGGGAGGAGAATACGGGAAAGGCACCTCTCCCCCCAAAAGCAGCTGGAGAGAAAGTGGAAAAGTGGAAACAGCCACAGGGACTGAACTAAAAAGGAAGAGAAAGGGACTGAACTGAAAGGAAACAGCCACAGGGACTGAACTAAAAAGGAAGAGGCTTAAATTCCATTAAGCCTCTATAAACAGGGGGAATGCAGAGTCTGAACTCTGCAGCTGGGTAACTGCTGGTTTTCTGGTGGGAAGGGCGAATCCCCAGGAGTAAAGTCTGGGGGTCTTCAGGCCACACAGCAAGAAGAAGTTCCTCTGCTGGGAGGACATCTGATAGAGGCTTTGTGGTCCCCACAACAGGCAAAGACCCCAGGGGACCCGGGAGAACAACCACATTCACTAGTGCTAGAACAAGGTCATTAAAGGTGAAGCCTGGTGACAGATCTGTATTGTGATTTTCCATAATCCACGAAATGCTGCTGCTACATGATCACGTGAACTTTTTTGGGGTGGGCTGGTACTCAGCCGCAGTCTCTGGGCATTGGCAACAGCACAGTACTGCGAACGATCCTGGGTGCAGCCGGCATCTGGCCATTACTTGGGGAAACCCTTCCGCAGAGGTTCTGAGCAGATCAAAGCCACAGTTCCTCAGAAGTAAGGGTTCAGGAAAAACAGCTATATCTGAAATAAAACTCAGGAGGGAGGTGCTGCATGGACAGTGTAAAAGCAGGGCATGGATGGAAGCAGGAAACAAAGGACAGATGCATAATTGTGGATCAGGGAGAACAGAATTCTGACACTAGAGAAGGGGTAGCTGGGTGACATCATTTTCACCACTCCCGTGCAAACACATACAAATGAGAGCCACAACAATCCACCCCAATAAGCTAAGCAGTGCCTTCTAGTGGAGAATGGAACCATTACACTAAGCCCTGCCAAACTGGACCAACCACACTCTTTAGGAACACAACTCTCTGCACTTGCTTAGTTTAGGGACTATAAAGTGCTTCATAGATTGACTTATAGGGCAAAATGAAGTAATTTCAATCATATTTCAGTCTATTCAATTTTCTTCAAATAATTTTTATTAAAAATATTTTCATTTTTTTAAATATTTTTAATTTTTTTCTACCATATATTTTCCTTTTTTGTAAAGTTTTTCAAATTTCATTTTCAAATTCTATTTCCATGATTTCATTTTATTCTATTTCAGTGTATTAATTTTTTCAAATTTTCAAGTGATTTCCTTCTTTTTTTTTCTTTCCCTTTTTTTCCTTTTTTCCTCTAATTTATCAAGCCTCTTTCAACACCCAGACCAAAACACACCTAGGATCTAACATCATTTATCTGATTTTTTGGGGGTGTGTGTATTGTTTTTAATTTTTTTTAATTTTAATTTTTTATTTAATTTTTCCCTCATTAATTCCTTTTCTCCCTTCAAAATGACAAAACAAAGGAATTCACCCCAAAAGAAAGAGCAGAAAGAAACAACAGTCAGGGACTTAAACAATACAGAAAGAAGCAAGATGTCTGAACCAGAATTTAGAATCACAATAATAAGAATACTAGCTAAAGTTGAAAATAGATTAGAATCCCTTTCTGTGGAGATAAAAGAAGTTAAAGCTAGTCAGGATGAAATAAAAAATGCTATAACTCAGCTGCAATCTCGAATGGATGTCACAGTGACAAGGATGAATGAGGCAGAATAGAGAATCAGTGATATAGAGGACACACTTATGGAGAATAATGTAGCAGAAAAAAAGAGGGATACTAAGGCAAAAGAGCACAATTTAAGAATTAGAGAAATCAGTTACTCATTAAAAAGGAACAATATCAGAATCATAGAGGTCACAGAAGATGAAAAGAAAAAAGGGGTAAGAGGGTTATGTAAGCAAATCATAGCAGAAAACTTTCCTAACCTGGGGAAAAACAGACATCAAAATCCAGGAAGCCCAGAGGACTTCCATTAGAGTCAACAAAAACCGACCATCAATAAGGCATATCATAGTCAAATTCACACAATACTCAGGCAAGGAAAGAATCATGAAAGCAGCAAGGGAAAAAAAAGTCCTTCACCTACAAGGGAAGACAGATCAGGTTTGCAGGAGACCTATCCACAGAGACTTGGCAGGCCAGAAAGGAGTGGCAGAATAAATTAAATGTGCTGAATCAGAAAAATATGCAGCCAAGAATTCCTTATGCAGCAAGGCTATCATTCAAAATAGGAGAGATTAAAAGTTTCCAAAACAAACAAAAATTAAAGGAGTTCATGACCACTAAATCAGCCCTGCAAGAAATTATAAGGGGGACTCTCTGAGGGGGGAAAAGACAAAGGAAGGAAGGAAGGAAGGAAGCAAGGAAGGAAGGAAGGAAGGAAGGAAGGAAGAAAGAAAGAAAGAAAGACCAAAATCAACAAAGACTAGAAAGGACCAGAGAACACCACCAGAATCTCCAACTCTACAAGCAACATAATGGCAATAAATTCGTATCTTTCAGTATCACTCTAAATGTCAGTGTACTAAATGCTCCACTCAAAAGACACAGGGTAACAGAACGGATAAGAAAACAAGATCCATTTATATGCTTTTATAAGAGACCCACTTTAGACCTAAAGACACCTTCAGATTGAAAGTAAGGGAATGGAGAACAATCTATCACGTTAATTGTCAACAAAAAAAAAGCTTGAGTCGCCACTTCTATCAGAAAATATAAATTTTAAAATAAATTCTGTCACGAGAGATGAGTAAGGGCATATTATAATTAAGGAGTCTATCCATAAAGAAGACCTAACAACTGTAAACATTTATGCACCAAATGTGTAGCATCCAAATATATAAATCAGTTAATCACAAACATAAAGAAACTCATTAATAATAATATCATAACAGTAGAGGACTTCAACAATTCACTTACAACAATGGACATATCATCCAATCAGAAAATCAATAAGGAAACAATGGCTTTGAATGACACACTGGACCAGATGGAATTAATAGATATATTCAGAACATTTCATTCTAAAGCAGCGGAATACACATTCTTCTCCAGTGCACATGGAACGTTCTCCAGAATAGACCACAAAATGGGACACAAATCAGCCCTCAACAAGTACAAGAAGATCGAGATCATACCATGCATATTTTCAGACCACAATGCCACAAAACTCGAAATCAACCACAAGAAACAATTTGGAAAGATAACAACTACCTAGAAACTAAAGAACATCCTACTAAAGAATGAATGAGCTAACCAAGAAGTTAAAGAGGAAAATAAAAAGTACGTGGAAGCCAATGAAAATGATAACACCACAGCCCAAAACCTCTAGGATGCGGCAAAGGCGGTCATAAGAGGGTAGTATATAGCAATCCAGGCCCTCTTAAAGAAGGAATAAAGGTCTCAGATGCACACACTAACCTTATGCCTTAAAGAGCTGGAAAAAAAAGCAAATAAAACCCCAAAACAGAAGACAGGAAATAATAAAGTTTAGAGCAGAAATTAATGCTATCGAAACCAAAAAAACAGTAGAACAGATCAAAAAAACAAGAAGATTGTTCTTTGAAAGAATTAACAAAATTGATAAACCCCTAGCCAGTTCAGAAAGAAAAAGGAAAGGACCCAAATAAATAAAATCAAGAATGAAAGAGGAGAGATCACAACCAGCACAGCTTAAATAAAAACAATAATAAGAGAATATTATGAGCAATTATATGCCAATAAAATGGGCAATTTGGAAGAAATGGACAAATTCCTAGAAACATATGAACTACCAAAACTGAAACAGGAAGAAATAGAAAATTTGAACAGACCCATAAACAGTAAAGAAATCGAATCAGTAATCAAAAATCTCCCAAAAACCAAGAGTCCAGGGCCAGATGGTTTTCTAGGGGAATTGTAGCAAACATTTAAGGAAGAGTTAACACCTATTCTCTTGAACCTGTTCCAAAAAATAGAAATGGAAGGAAAACTTACAATTTTTTTGTTTGTTTACAAAAACTCATTCTATGAAGCCAGCATTACCTTGATTCCAAGACCAGACAAAGACCCCATATAAAGGAGAACTACAGACCAATTTCCCTGATGAACATGGATGCAAAAATTCTCAACAAGGTATTAGCCAACTGGATCCAACAATACATTAAAAAAATTATTCACCACGACCAAGTGGGATTTATATCTGGGATGCAGGGCTGGTTCAATATCCGCAAAACAATTAACGTGATTCATTACATCAATAAAAGAAAGGACAAAAACCACATGATCCTCTCAATAGATGCAGAGAAATCATGTGACAAAATTCAGCATCCTTTCATGATAAAAACTCTCAAGAAAGCAGGGATGGAAGGATCGTATCTCAAGATCATAAAAGCCATATATGAAAGACCCAATGCTAATATCATCCTCAATGGGGGAAAACTGAGAGCTTTCCCCCTAGGGTCAGGATGTCCATTCTCACCACTGTTATTCAACATAGTGTTGGAAGTCGTAGCCTCAGCAATCAGACAACACAAAGAAATAAAAGGCATCCAAATTTTCACTCTTCACAGATGACATGACACTCTGTATGGAAAACCCAAAAGATTCCACCAAAAACCTGATAGAACTGCTTCATGAATTCAGCAAAGTTGCAGGATATAAAATCAATGCACAGAAATTGGTTGCATTCCTATACACCAATAATGAAGCAACAGAAAGTGAGATCAAGGAATCCATCCCATTTAGAGTTGCACCAAAAACCATAAAATACCTAGGAATAAATCTAACCAAAGAAGTAAAAAATCTATACACTGAAAACTGTAGAAAGCTTATAAAATAAATTGGAGAAGACAAAAAAAAATCGAAAAAGATTTCATGCTCTTGGATAGGAAGAACAAATATTGTTAAAATGTCAGTACTACCCAAAACAATCTACATTTTCAATGCAATACCTACCAAAATAGCACCAGAATTCTTCACAGAGCTAGAACAAACAATTCTAAAATTGGTATGGAACCAGAAAAGACCCCGAATAGCCAAAGCAATCTTGAAAAAGAAAACCAAAGCAGGAGGCATCACAATCCCGGACATCAAGCTGGATTACAAAGCTGTAATCATTAAGACAGTATGATACTGGCACAAAAACAGACACTTAGATCAATGGAACAGAATAGAGAACCCAGAAAT
Source organism: Prionailurus bengalensis (assembly GCF_016509475.1). NCBI lineage: Eukaryota > Metazoa > Chordata > Mammalia > Carnivora > Felidae > Prionailurus > Prionailurus bengalensis. The sequence goes on from NC_057349.1 coordinate 84,479,303, forward strand.
GAACCCACAAACGTATGGCCAACTAATCTTTGACAAAGCAGGGAAGAATATCCAATGGAATAAAGACAGTCTCTTCAGCAAGTGGTACTGGGAAAACTGGACAGCGACATGCAGAAGAATGAACCTGAACCACTTTCTTACACCATACACAAAAATAAACTCAAAATGGATGAAAGACCTCAATGTAAGACAGGAAGCCATCAAAACCCTCAAGGAGAAAGTGGCAAAAACATCTTTGACCTTGGCCGCAGCAACTTCTTACTCAACACATCTCCAGAGGCAAGGAAAACATAAGCAAACATGAACTACTGGGACCTCATCAAAATAAAAAGCTTCTGCACATGGAAGGAAACAATCAGCAAAACTTAAAGGCAACCGACAGAATGGGAGAAGATATTTGCAAACGACATATCAGATAAAGGGTTAGTATCCAAAATCTATAAAGAACTTATCAACCTTAACACACAAAACCAGATAATCCAGTGAAGAAATGGGCAAAAGACATGAATAGACACTTCTGCAAAGAAGACATCCAGATGGCCAACCGACACATGAAAAAATGATCATCACTCATCATTAGGGAAATACAAATCAAAACCACAATGAAATAACACCTCACACCTGTCAGAATGGCTAACATTAACAACTTAGGCAACAACAGATGTTGGTGAGGATGTGGAGAAAGGATCTCTTTTGTACTGCTGGTGGGAATGCAAACTGGTGCAGCCACTCTGGAAAAGAGTATGGAGGTTCCTCAAGAAACCAAAAAATAGAACTGCCCTACACCCAGCAATTGCACTACTAGGTATTTATCCAAGGGGTATAGGTATGCTGTTTCGAAGGGGCACACATGCCCCAATACTTGTAGCAGCACTCTCGACAATAGCCAAAATATGGAAAGAGCCCAAATGTCCATCGATGGATGAATGGATAAAGAAGATGTGGTATATATATACAATGGAGTATCACTCTGCAATCAAAAAGAATGAAATCTTGCCATTTGCAACCACGTGGATAGAACTAGAGGGCATTATGCTAAGCAAAATTAGTCAGTCAGAGAAAGACAAATATATGACTTCACTCATACGACGACATTGAGACAGAGAACAGATGAACACAAGGGAAGGGAAGCAAAAATAATACAAAAACAGGGAGGGGGACAAAACATAAGAGACTCTTAAATATGGAGAACAAACAGAGGGTTACTAGAGGGGTTGTGGGAGGGGGAATGGGCTAAATGGGTAAGGGGCATTAAGGAAGACACTTGTTGGGATGAGTACTGGGTGCTATACATAGGGGATGAATCACTGGAATCTACTCCTGATATCATTGTTGCACTATATGCTTACTAACTTGGATATAAATTTAAAAATTAATAAATTAATAAATATAATAAAAATAATAAAAAATAAATGCCTAGGACTTTTCCTAATAATGTATGAAAACTTTTAATCACTCATTGATTCAAGCTAAACCTCAGAATGAACCTCATTTTACTGACAGTGGTAGGTACAGTTCTGGTTGCTAGACCTCCAATGTTGAAACAGAGGGAGACAGCAGCTGCTCTCAGGGAACTTCTAATTTGAGTGGGAGAGCAGAAAATAATGAATTAAGTTAACATACAATAAAATTTAGTATAATAATTAATTATATGAATAAAAATGAAGTAGTATAAAGGCATAAAGGGTAACCAACATGGATGTGGTAATAGATCAAGATCTAATGGAAGCAATGGAGAAGGTCCTATGAAATTCTGCAGATTGCAGAATATTTCTAAATATTTCTAAATATTTCTGCACTTCTTTTCATCTCTTGATAAGACATTATTTTATTGAGATGAATGAATTCCAATAGACAAGAAATCTCTCCTGTCTATTAATTAATCACTGTAATTAAATTATAGAGATGGAAAAACCTGAATTTATCAACTAACTAGCAATTGATATATTTCCAAAGACAGAATTTCTCTTTTTATTGCTATATATCTCAACACAAATTGTCATTTTCATCTAGTATTCATTTTTACATGAAAAGCATTATCATTAGAGTCTATATAAATATATTTTTACTATAGCTCTAAGTGGAATCCTGTATTTCTGTACATGGGTTTTCCAATATATTGCTAAAAGATAGCTTTTAATATGAACAGAATAATCATCTAATATTCAAAGCTATTCCAAAAAAGCATTTACTTAAAAATGTTAAAAATGGAGGTCATTATACAAAATTGACTCCAAATGGCTTCTTAGTCAAAGAGAGATAATTAGGTGCTTCCCTGAAGAAAGTGGTATATTAGGAAATTAATCTCCATGGAATTGGTAACCTTTCTGAATTTCAGTGATTTTTCAGTTCTTATATTTGATTATACAATCTGGAAACCTCCAAATATACCAGCAAACCCAGAGGCCCTACTGACAGTTGCTTGAGCAGCCGGGCAGAAGAAGGGTAAAAAGAATTGAAAACAACAACAAAAAACCAAAACCTCAATCTTGTATTTACCATCAAGATTTCAAGGTAGTTTTGAAAATGTGAGAACTTTCTTGTATATTTCAGCAGTACTAGTTAAAAAAAATATGATTACAAGAGAGGAGGCTTTAAATAGGAACAGGTAGGGATGAAGAGGGAAATGTGAGGATGAGCAGTGCATTAATGCCATATAGGAAATGTTAGTTCAGAAAAGAAAGGGATCAATTAGCTTAGAAATTTTACAACAATTTTGGCATAGCTTTAAAGACAAAAGGAAAATCATTCTGCAGAAATGCAGTTCATCGTTGAGAGGAGATGAGCAATGAACAATGAATTCCATCAGTTTTGTAGGCAACATTCCTTCTCCTTCATACAGTACTATCCATTATTAATGAGCACTATTTCTGAGTGTGAAAGAACTGTTTGAAAAACATTAACATAGTCTATTGGATGTGATTGACACTGTCATTCCTTTCATTTTGCTGTTGGCAAGAGGCATCCCTGTAGACTTATGTGCATCTGGACATTACTAATATTCTCCTTGTTATGCACTCTGGGCAGCTGTGATATGGAAATTTTGCATTGTATTTTATGGTATATCTTTCAGCTTTTACATTGTGTTCTGTTGTAAAATGCATAAGTCAAGCCTTTTTTGTATGCAATGATCAATCAGAAAAATTATCTCTTTTCTAATCTGACTCTTCCCTAAATTTTAAAAAGAATTTATTCCAATTCTGGAGATGTGCAATGACCGTCTGGGAGCCAGACAGTTATTTAGATCCGTCTCTACATGGTATTTCTTTTTTACCCTCAGTTTCCAAAGCTGATTACATTTTTAATTGTCCTACTGCAAAAAATGAACTATACTTACTGTCTACCTGCTGTTCAGTAACACCACAGCACTGACTATCCCACCCACATAATACCTTTTAATCAGCAGAATTAAAGGTAACAAAGTCAAGGATTAGAGGAGTAATGAATACAAGAAAAAAATTAAGCATCACATCCTCTTGACTTTTAAATATGTATGTAACTAAGCTTCTTTTCTCCTCTCAGCTGCCCTGCTTCTCCCTCCTCACAGCCCATATGCACACCCACACAGAGATCTGCATTCCTAAGTGTTGCTGACTTACTTCATATGAGCAAGCCACAAGTCGATCTGTTTCTCTGTACATTAATAACCATCAGTGAAGTGGGGACTAAAATATTTTCAGTCAGCTAAGGCTGATAGTCATTAATAGATAGAGGTGCAACACAACTGCTCCCATTCTCAAATTTGATATTCTATGGCCACTTCAACCAAGTGTTTTCAATGTACTATAAATTCATATTAAAAAGGCCTACCAAAATTATGGTTTGCCTCTTGGGATATCAATAAGTATAAAAAAAGGAAGAGGAGTCATTCCATTGTAAAAGTAATGTAGGGATGTTCGTGCTATGTCAGTACTTTTTGGAGTGCCTCAGAGCCAGATAAACTCTTATAAGTCTGGAATACAACAGGATTCCCTAAGGAAGCCATTATATTTATATGGTTTTCTTAAAATGATATTACTCTAAGATATTTTCACCTCACAGACTGTCTAGAGGTATTAGTGTTCTTTGGAACACATTTTGGGAATTTTTGATTTAACTGTATCTCCCTATTAAGCATACCATTATACTAATGGAACTTACTCTAGGAAAAACAACAATATCAACAACAACAAAACTTTTACTTCCTACCCTTTCCATACAGTGTAGTATGGTGATTGAGAGGACTGGTTCCAGACAGTCACTTCCTGGATTCAAATACCAGCTCCTTTAATTACTAGTTGTAATAATTACTACTTGAATAAGGTCTTCTGCCCCTTCTTTGACTCAATTTTTTCTACAGCAAAATGAGAAAAACTAGGAGTACTTTAGACATGAAATAATATTCAGTAAGTGTTAGGCTATAATAATTGCTATTTCTCCAAAAACCTTTCCATTTGAAGCACATCATCTCTTTTATATCAGGATGGCATGTTGTAGTTATGTCATATGGTATAGTCTGCCTTACCCAGGATGTACTATATATTGGAGAACTTGCCAGAAGTTGTCATGAGTCCCAAATTAACAATAGAATTTCATACACTCTGGTGTTTAGTAATTAAATATGCTGTTTTTATGAATTAGCCCATTCTAATTTTTTTTTAACACTTATTTATTTTTGAGACAGAGAGAGACAGAGCATGAACAGGGGAGGGTCAGAAAGAGAGGGAGACACAGAAATTAAAACAGGCTCCAGGCTCTGGGCTGTCAGCACAGAGCCCTACGCGGGGCTTGAACACACAGACCGCGAGATCATGACCTGAGCGGAAGTCTGACGCTTAACCGACTGAGCCACCCAGGCGCCCCATGAATTAGTCCATTCTAAAGAAATCATACAACCAAGCCTTATGCTACACTAGTTAGCACATATTTACTGCAATCTCTAGGGGACAGCACTCCTGTTCCTCCATTGTTTGTTAAGGCATGTGTTTGTCTAATGTTAGAAAGTTTAATGCTATCACAAAAGATAAGCAGAAGGCCCTTTAAAATCTATTCAAATCCTATTATGGTGGCGTCAATTTATTCAACACTTTTGATTGCATACCCATCATGTTCAGTCACCATTGTAACTAAAACCAGAAAACCAGTACCTAAAATATTACATAACCAAAAGAAGTTCAGAAAATAATGGATGATAAAAAATAACAGGGTGATACGACAGAGAATAGCAGAGGTGTGACAAGTGTGAAGGACTTCAGCTTGGTAAGTCAGGAAAAGCAACTCTGCAGAAGTGACTTGAACTGGAATATTGGTAAAAAGAAAGAACCAACCACACAAATGTGTATCATCAAGAATGAAGGTGTTGTCTAGCTTGCTAACACCATGTGCCTAGCCTCTGCATTCTCCTGCAGACTGCCCTGTCCAACCAGCCTTATTTGGCAGCAGTCCTTCCAAAGTGGTGCTTAATGCCTCTCATTCTCCAAGCAGCCCCAACAGTGGCCCACACTGTAAAGTGACTCTTGCCCTGGGGAAAGGAGAAGATAAACACACACACACACACACACCAGTTTAACTGCAGCCCCAGAACTATGGTGGGGGCAGACATCTGACTGGCTTTTGGCCTTGACCACCACCAAAAATGTCACATGGGGCAGCACAAAGAGAGAACCCTGTTTGGGGTCACTGCAACCCCAACAGACAGACTAGGGGCAAACATCTGGTCTGAATGCAGGTCCTGCCGGCCAACAAAAGCCTTCCAGGGACAATACAAAGAGAGTGGCCTGTAGTTGAGAGTGATCACAGTTCCAGTGAAGAAGCTTAGGGACACATCTGGTCTGAACCAACTATGAGCCCAAGGCAGTCCCAGAAACAGTACAGAGACCAAACCCTGCCCAGGAGAGGCAGAGTGGACAATTGCAGCCAACTGGACTGAAGACAAGCATGGCTCATCCACAATTGTAAGGCACACACAACACACATAGGAAAGACCCTTAAAGTGCCACACTTTGGTAAAAGGGAGACATTGCACTTCAGGGCATTTCAGGCCCTCTTCTTCATAAGGCCTCTACTTTCAAGATCAGGAGACACAGTTGACTTTCAAACAAACAGAGCTAGACAAAAAGAGGAGACAGAGGACTATATTCTAAAGAACAGGACAAAATCTAAGCAAAAGAGCTAAATGAAATGGAAATAAACAATATGCCTGATAGAGAATTAAAGTAATGTCCATAAAGATACTCACTGGACTTCAGAAAAGAGTGGAGGAACTCAGTAAGTTCCAAAGTTTGCCAAAGAGACAGAAAGTATGAAAAAGAACCAATTATATATGAAGAACTCAATAACTGAAACTAAAAATACACTACAGGAAATAAAATGTAGACTAGAGAAAGAGGAAGAATGGATTAGCAAGTGGGAAGATAGAGTAATAGAAAGCAGCCAAGCTGAATGGCGAACAGAAAAAGTGATAATAAAAAATGAAAATAGATCAAGAGAACTCAGCAACATCATCAAGTAAAAGCATTCATACTATAGGGATCCCACAAGGATAAGCAGGAGAAAAGAGACCTGAAATTTTTCCTAATCTGGAGAGGGTAACAGATATCCAGATCCAGGAGACACAGAGAACTACCAACAAAATCAACCCAAGCAGGCCCACACCAAGACACACAATTATTAAAAGGGCAAAATGTAGGGACAAAGAGATAATTTTAAAAGCAGCAAGAGAAAATAAAACAGTTGCATACAAGGGAAATCCCATAAGACTATCAGCTAATTTTTCAGCAGAAACTGTGCAGGCCAGAAGGGAGTAGCATTATATATCAAAGTGATGAAAGGAAAAAACCTGCAAACAAGAATATTCTATCTAGCAGAGTAATCATTCAGAATAGAAGGAGAGATAAATAGTTTCCCAGACAACAAAAGCTAAAGGAGTTCATCACCACTAAACCAGCCCTACAAGAAACGTTAAATGTAATTCTGAGTGGAAAAGGAAAGGCTATAATCAGGAATAAGAAAATTAGGAAAGGAAAAAAAATATCACAGGTATACACAAACATAACAAAAGTAGCAAGTTAATCATTTATAATCACTAGTGCAGAGGTTAAAGCACAAAATCAGTAAAATCAATTACATCTACAAAACTCAATCAAATGTTTCACAAAAGGATGTAGATAGAGTATGACATCATCTACATGAAATATGGGTGGAGTAGTAAAGATTTAATACTTTTAGAATTGGTTCAAACTTAAGCGAGCATCTTCCTAACACAGACTGCTATATGCATAGGACATGATAACTGCAAATTAAAACCTGTAGGAGATATGCAAAAAATAAAGAGAAAGGAATCCAAGCATATCACTAAGAAACCCATCAAACCAAAAGGGAAGAGCAAGAGAAGAAATGAGCAGAGAAGAAAGGAACAGATCCTATCAACAATTACTTTGAATGGAAATAAACTAAATGCTCCAATTAAAAGACATAGGATGACTGAATAGATTAAAAACAAAAAAAGCAAGACCCATTTATATGCTGTCTACAAGAGACTCACTTCAGACATAAAGACACATGCAGACTGAAAGTGAAGGGATGGAAAAGCACCTATCATGCAAAAGGAAGCAAAAAGAAAGCTGGGGTAGCAATACTTATATTGAACAAAATAAATTTTAAATCCAACATTGTAACAAGAGACAAAGAACAGTACATAATTATAAAGGGAACAATTCAACAAGAAATACAATAATTTTAAACATTTATGCACCCAACATGGAACTACCCAAATACATAAAGCAACTATTAACAGACATACAGGAAAAAATTGATAGTAATGCAATAATAGTAAGGTACTTAAACACTCCATTTATATCAATGAGTAGATCATTCAAACAGAAAATCAACAAGGAAACAGTGGTTTTGAATCATACATTGGACCATATCTAGATCTACCAGATATATTCAGAACATTCCATCCAAAAACAGAGGAGAACGCCTTTTTTTTTTCAAGTGCACATGGAATGGACCATTTTCCAGAATAGATCACATGTTGACCCAAAAGACAAGTCTCAACAAATTCAAAAAGAATGAAATCATATCACTCATCTTTTCTGACCACACTGGTATGGCAATAGAGATAAATTACAAGAAAAAAAATCCATAAATAACACAAATACATGGAGGTTAAATAACATGCTACTAACCAATGAATGATCGACCAAGAAATCAAAGAGGAAAACAAAAAGTATGTGGGGACAAATGAAAATGAAAACACAATGATTCAAAATCCTTTGGATGAAGCAAAAGCTCTTCTAAGAGAAAAGAAAATAGCAATACAAGCCTACCTCAAAAAGCAAGAAAAATCTCAAATAAACAATGCAAACTTACACTTAAAATAGCTAGAAAAAGAACAAAATCCAAACCCAGTAGAAAGAAAGAAATAAAGATTACAGCAAATGTAAATAAAACAGAAACAACAGCAACAACAAAAAACAATAGCACAGACCAGTGAAACCAGGAGATGGTTCTTTGAAAAGATTAACAAAATTGATAAACATTTAGCCAGAATCAAGAACAACAACAGAGAGAGTAGGAGAAAGGGAAAGAGGAAAAGAGAGACAGAGAGAGACAGAGAGAAACTCAAGTAACTAAAATCATAAATAAAAAAGGAGAAATAGCAACTGGAACCACAGAAACACAAAAGATTATAATAAATATCATGAAAACTTACATGCCAACAAATTACATATTCTAGAAGAAATGGAAAAATTCCTGGAAACATATTAACCTCCCAAAACTGAATCAGGAAAAAATAGAAAAATTTAACAGACCAATTATTAGCAATCAAATTGAATAAGTAATCAAAAACTCCCAATGAACAAAAGTACAGGACCAGACAACTTCCTTGGTAAATTCTACCAAACACTTAACACAGTTGTTACCTATTCTTCTGAAACTATTCCAAAACATAGAAGAGGAAGGAAAGCTTCCTAATTAATTCTGTGAGGCCAGTATAACTGTGACACCAAAACCAGAAAAACACTAAAAAAAAAAAAAAAAAAAGAGAGAGAGAGAGAGAGACAGACAGACAGAGAGAGAAAGAACTACAAGCTACCAGCCAGTATCTGTGATAAAACTGATGCAAAATCCTCAACAAAATACTAGCAAACTGAATTCAACAATACATTTAAAAAAAATTGTCCACCATGATCAAGTGGGTTTTAGCAAATCAATCAACATGATACATCACACCAACAAGACAAGGGATAAAAACCACATAATTATTTCAATAGATTTTGCAGAAAAGCATTTGACAAAGTACAACATTCATGATAAAAACTCTCAACAAAGTAGGTTTAGAGGGATTACACCTCTACATAATAAAGGCCATCTAGGAAAACCCATAGCCGTCATACACAATGGTGAAAAATTGAGCTTTACCTCTAAGATCAGGAACAAGATAAGGATATCCACTCTCACCACTTTTATTCAATATAATATTGGAAGTCCTACTCAGAGTAATTGAACAAGAAAAAGAAATAAAAGGCATCCAAATTGGTAAGGAAAAAGTAAAACACTCAGTATTTGCAGATGACATGATAATGTACACAGAAAACCCTGAAGACTCCACCAAAAATTGTTAGAACTGATAAATGAATTCAGGAAGGTTACAGGATACAAAATTGTACACAGAAATCTCTTGCATTTGTATACACTAATAATGAAGTAGCAGAAAGAAAAATTAAGAAAACAATCCCATTTTAATTGCATCAAAAATAATAAAATACTTAGGATTAAACTTAACCAAGGAGGTGAAAGACTTGCACTCTGAAAACTGTACAACACTAATGAAAGAAACCGAAGATGACACAAACAAATGGGAAAATATTCCAAGCTCATGGGTTGGGAAAACCAATACTGTTAAAGTGTCCATACTATCCAAAGAAATCTACAGATTTAATGCAATCTCTATCAAAATACTTTGCATCTTTCACATGCAATGTGAAAAAGAAGAACAAAATGGGAGGTATCACACTCACAGATTTCAAGATATACTATAAAGCTGTAATAATGAAAACAGTATGGTATTGGCACAAAATAGACACACAGATCAATAAAACAGAGTAGACAGCCCAGAAATGAACCTGCACTTTTATAGTCAATTAATCTAAAACAAAGAAGGAAAGAATATTAAATGGGAAAAAGAAATCTCTTCAACAATTTGTGTTGGGAAAACTGGACAGCTACATGCAAAAGAATGAAACTGGATCACTCTCTTACACCATAAACAAAAATAAATTCAAAATGGTTTAAAAACCTAAATGTAGGGGCGCCTGGGTGGCGCAGTCGGTTGAGCGTCCGACTTCAGCCAGGTCACGATCTCCCGGTCCGTGAGTTCGAGCCCCGCGTCGGGCTCTGGGCTGATGGCTCAGAGCCTGGAGCCTGCTTCCGATTCTGTGTCTCCCTCTCTCTCTGCCCCTCCCCCGTTCATGCTCTGTCTCTCTCTGTTCCAAAAATGAATAAACGTTGAAAAAAAATAAAAAAAAAAACAAATAAAAAAAAATAAAAAATAAAAAATAAAAAAAACCTAAATGTGAGACCTGAAACCATAAAAGTCCTAGAAGGAAACATAGGTAATAATTTCTCTGCCATTGGCCATAGCAATATTTTTCTAGGTATGTCTCCTTTGGCAAGAGAAATACAAGCAAAATTAAACTATTGCAACTATACCAAAATAAAAAACTTTTGCACAGCAAAGGAAACCGTCAACAAAACAAAAAGACAACCTTATGAATGGAAGAAGATATTTGCAAATGATATAACCAACATATTCAAAATATGTAAAGAATTTACCCAACTCAATACCACCACCCACAAATAATCCAATTAAACAGTGGGCAGAGGACACGAATCGACATTTTTCCAAAGAAAACACACGGATGGCAAATAGACACAGGAAAAGATGCTCAACACCACTATAAGGGAAATGTACATCAAAACCACAATGAAATACCACCTGACAACTTTCAAAAGGCTAAAATCAAAAATACAAGAAATAACAAGAAATACTAGAAACAACATGTTCAGGATATGGAGAAAAATGAATCCTGGTACACTGTTGGTAGGAATGCAAACTGCTGTAGACACTGTGGAAAACACACTGTGGAAAAAATTCTAAAAATAGAATTATTATTAAAATAGAATTTATTATTAAAATAGGCTTTATTCTTAAAATAGAATTATTATTAAAAATAGAATTATGATTCAGCATTTCTACTATTGAGTATTTACACAAGAAAAATGACAGCAGTAATTAGAAAAGATATAAGCACCCCATGTTAGCTGCAGCATTATTTGCAATATCCAAGATATGGAAGCAACCTAAGTATCTGTTGATAGATGAATGGATAAAGAAAATACGAAAATAAAAAAAAATAATAAAAGAAGGAGAAAAAGGAAAAAAAGATGTCCTGTGTATACACACACATACACAAACAACGGAATATTACTCATCCATAAAATAGAATGAAAACTTGCCATTCACAACAACATGGATGGACCTAGAGGGTATAAGGCTATGTGAAATAAGTCAGAGAAAAACAAATACCATATGATTTCACTCATATATGGTATTTTTTTTTTATTTTTTTAATGTTTATTAATTTTTGAGAGAGAGACAAAGCATGAGCAGGGAAGGGGCAGAGAGAGAGGGAGTCACAGAATCTGAAGCAGGTTCCAGGCTCTGAGCTGTCAGCACAGCTCAGAACTCATGAACTGTGAGATCATGACCTAAGCTGAAGTTGGTGGGTTAACTGACTGAGCCACCCAGGTGCCCCTCATATATGTTATTTAAGAAACAAAACAAATGAACAAAGACAAAAAAAGGAAAAACGAAACAAAAAATCATTACTCTTAAATATAGACAACAAACATGGTTGCCAGAGAGAAGGTGCAGGGTGGAGTAGGTGAAACAGCTGAAGAGGGTTAAAAATAACATTTATTACGATAAGCACTGAGTAATGTATAGAATTGTTGACTCATTATATTGCATACCTGAAATAAATATAACACTGTATGTCAATTATAGTTGTATAAAAAATGGTTTAAAAAAAGCAATGAAAGTGCCAAAGCAGGAATGCACCTGGTATCTGAGGGAAAGAGTGAAAGCCACTGAGGCTGTACAGTAATAAAATAGGGCAAGAAGTTGGAAGATGAGATGGGAGAGAAATGATTTATACCCATTTAAAAATATCCTTTCTAGGGAAAGACTGAAAGGAGGTGTGCAGACAGAGCATAGAAGCAGTGAAACCATTTCAGCTACAATAGCAGTAATATGTGCCAGAGTGATGTGAGTTGGCCTAGGATGAAAGCAATGGAAAAACAATTAAGTATCAGATTTAGCATATTTTTTTAGAAGTAAAGCTGACAGGATTTGGAGATGGATTAAATGTGAGATGTAATGGTAGGAAGGAACAGAGATGATGCCTAAATTTTGGCTTGAAAAGCAGTTAATAATAGGAACCTATCATAGGCCAGACACTGCTGATTGGTGGAAATAAAATAGTGAGGAACATTACCTATGTGGTAGGCAGAATTCTAAAATGATGACCAATATCGCTGCCCCTAATATACATATCCTGTATAATCTCATCCTCTTGAGAACAGGTGTCACCTGTAAATATGATGAATACCATCCCCACGGTTAGGTTATATTATATGACACAGTATGCTTTAAAAAAGGGAGATTAAAAAATTTTTAAAAGGGGGCACCTGGGTGGCTTATTAATAAGCATCTGACTCTTGAATCCGGCTCAGTTCATGACCTCACAATTTGTGAGATGGAGCCCCCAATTAGGCTACGTGTTGAAAGCACAGAACCTCCTTGGGATTCTCTCTCCCTCTCTCTCTGCTCCTTCCTGGGAGCACTTCCTGCACTATCTCTCATACTCTCTCAAAATAAATAAACAGGGAGGAGTCAACATGGTGGAGAAGGAGGGGGACCTGAAGTTCCCTCGTCCCTCAAACACAGCAGTATTGAGGTCAGAAGACTTGGAATTCCATGAATCTAGCCTACAGTGTGACAGAAACATCTCCAGGGGCCCACGGGGACAGTTTAGCATGCCATAGGTGCATAATTGTGAGCTGGAAGAGATAAAATGGGTAGTGTAGGCATGGAGGGAAGGGATCCCCTTCTGTAGAGAGACAAAAAGAAGAGAACGAAAAGCTGTGGAAGTGTAGGATTGTATGTGGACTAGAGAAAAACCATGGAGCAAGGAACAGAAAAAATGGAGAAAGAGCCAATTTCTAACTCATTCCAGGGTTGCCTGCCATGCTGTTCACATGCTTGGGGAGAAAGGGAACCTGCTCTGGGCTCAGTAGTAAGCTCAGAGGTACAGTTGTAGAGAGCAGTCCCCTTCGCTGAGTGCCGTGGGAAGAAGGCATATAGCCACTTCAAGGACAAAAGACCCTGCAGGCACCTGCCAGCCAGAGGCCCTTTGTCAGCTGGCTGGGCAGAGTGGCACTACTCCAGAATTAGGGTGCATGAAGCGGGATCCTTTAAGACATTGGAGTTTGAATCCCAGCTGAGTGCCTGGGAGGCACAGGAGACTGTGGAGTGCAACAAACCGGCCCACTCCCAGCACTGTGAAGATGGATGGAACACAGTGGTTTGGGACACCCGGTCCTGGGAGGACAGACTGGGGTGTTGCCAATTTTCTCCCCATCATCAACAATGTGGGACTTCAGGGAAAAGAGAATGGGCCCACAGTGGAGGCGGAACCCGCTTACACCAAACCAGGTCCTTCTTTGCCTAGTAACTGCATATCTACCAGAGCAAAACTGACACTGTCCAGATGAGACAGCCCCTCCTCCAGACCAGCACAGCTACCAATTTCAAGGCAGCATCAGATATCAGTACAGTGGATTTGCATTTTCTGACTTGATTTGTGGTCAATTCTTATGTTATGTATTATATATTTATTATTTATTATATTATATATTATATGTATATATGTATTATTATATTACATATATGTATATATTATATACATATTATATATTATAATATACAACTATATAATTATACAATATATATTATAATATATAATTATACATATATATTATTATATGTATATATTATATATTATATATTATATATTATATTATATGTATATAATATATTATATATTATATGTATTACATATTTATTTATATACATAAATTATATTTATTTATAAATATATAGTTATATATTATAAAATACATTTTAAATACACACATATAAATACATAAATTGTGTACATATAAAATACATAAACTGTGTATATATATATATATAATACATAAAATGTGTGTGTGTATATATATATGTGTGTGTATATATATATATATATATATATATATATATATAATTTCTTCCCTTCTCTATTATGGTTATTCTAGTTGTTGGTTTGTTTAAGCAGACATTTTTAATCTATTCTTTTTACACCTCTTCTGTATCTCCTTTCTTATTTTCCTCTCTTTCTCTCAGGATTAAGCCAAATATTTTCTCTGATATTCTGCCTGGTCAATTTTTTTTTCTTTTCTTTTTCTCCACCCTTATCATTTCTCTCTTTGTATGGTATAAGGCTTCTTCCACCATCTCCTCCTTTTTAAAATGTTTTCCAGGGTTACTTCAATGAACAAATCAAAACACACCTGGGAGGTCCAATCCACCAATACAAATAGAGAGATAAAGCAATCAGAGTCACAACAACAAAGAGCATGCAACACACTCCAAAAACACTTGAAAGGCCAGGTCCTGGACAGTGTATGACTCCTTGTTAATATAGTAGTGCTCGCAGGTGCAGGGCACATAACAAGCTATTAAAACACATAAGGGACAGAAAACTAGCTAAAATGACAAAACAGAAGAATTCTCAAAAGAAATTCCAGGAAGAAGTGACAGAGAATTGCTCAAAACAGATATAAGCAATGTATCTGATCAATAATTTAGAATAGTCATAAGATTAATAGCTGGGCTTGAAAAAAAGCATAGAAGACAGCAGAGAATCTATTGCTGCAGAGATCAAGGAACTAAGAAATTGTCACAATGAATTAAGAAATGCCATAAATGATGTGCAAAATAAACTAGATGCAGTGACAGCAAGAATGAAGGAAGCAGAGAAATAATGAAATAGAAGATAAAATTATGGAAAATGGTGAAGCTGAGAAAAAGAGATAAGAAAATACTAGACCACAAGGGGAGAATTAGAGAACTAAGTGATTTGATGAAATGTAATAAATCTGTATCAAAAGAGTTCCAGAAGAAGAAGAGAGACAGAAAAGGACAGAAGGTTTACTTGAACAAATTATTGCTGAGAACTTCCTTAACCTGGAGAAGGAAACAGACATGCAAATCCAGGAAGCACAGAAAACTGCCTTCAGATTTAACAAGAATAGGTCTTCTCCAAGGTGTATCATGGTGAAACTGGCAAAATACAATGTTAAAGAGAGAATTCTGAAAGCAGCTATGGACAAATGGGCCTTAACCTGTAATGGTAAACACATAAGGACAGCATCAGATGTGTCCACTGAAACCTGGCAGGCCGGAAGGGAGTGTCAGGAAATATTCAATGCACTGAATAGGAAAATTATGCAGCAAAGAATCCTTTATCCAGAAAGGCTGTCATTCAGAATAGAAGGAGAGATAAAGGCTTTCCTAGACAAAAACTGAAGGAGTTCGTGACCACTAAACCAGCCCTTCAAGAGATCCTAAGGGGGACTCTGTGAGTGGCATGGTGCAAAGACTACAGAGGACCAGAGACATCACCATAAGCATGAAACCTACAGATAACACAATGACTCTAAATCCAAACTTTCAATAATAACTCTGAATGTAAATGGACTAAATGCTCCAATCATAAGACATAGGGTATCAGAATGGATAAAAATTAAAAAAAAAAAAAAAAACCAGATCCATCTATATTCTGCCAACAAGAGACTCATTTTAGACCTGAGGACACCTTTAGATTGAAAGTGAGGGGACAGATAAACATCTATCATGCTACTGGAAGTCAAAAGAAAGCTGGAGTAGCCGTACTTATTATCAGACAAACTAGATTTTAAACGAAAGGTTGTAACAAGAGATGCAGAAGGGTATTATATCATAATTACAGGGTCTATACATCAAGAAAAGCTAACAATTGTAAATGTTTATACCCCCAACTTGATAGCACCCAAATATATAAATCTATTAATCACAAATATAAGTAATATAATTGATAAGAATACAGTAATTGCAGGGGACTTTAATACTCCACTTACAACAATGGACAGAACATCTAGGCAGAAAATCAATAAAGAAACAATGGCCTTGAATGATAACTGAACCAGGTGAACTTGATAGATATGTTCAGAACTTTTCATTCAAAAAAAGCAGAATACATTCTTCTAAAGTGCACATGGAACATTCTCCAAGATAGATCACAAACTGGGTCACAAAACAGCCCTCAATAAATACAAAGGAATTTAGATCATACCATGCATATTTTCAGATCACAATGCTATGAAACTTGAAATCAACCACAAGAAAAAATTTGGAAAGCCTCCAAATACATGGAGGTTAAAGAACATCCTACTAAAGAATGAATGGGTCGACCAGGAAGTTAAAGAAGAAATTAAAAATTATATAGAAGAAAATGAAAATGAAAACATGACAGTCCAAACCCTTTGGGATGCCCAAAAAGGCAGTCCTAACAGGAATACATTGTGATCCAAGCCCATCTCAAGAAAAAAGAAAAATCCCAAATACAAAACCTAACCACACACCTAGAGGAATTAGAAGCAGAACAGCAAAGAAACCCCAAAGCCAGCAGAAGAAGACAAATAATAAAAATTAGAGCAGAAAGAAACAATATACAATCCAAAAAAAACCAGAAGAATAGATCAGTGAAACTAAGAGCTGAGTGGGTTTTTTTTTTTTAAATAAACCAAATTGACAAACTCCTAGCCAGACTTTTCAAAAAGAAAAGAAAAAGAACCCAAATAGATAAAATCACGAAGAGGAGATCACGACCAACACCACAGAAATACAAACAATTATTAGAGAATACTATGAAAAACTATATGCCAACAATCTGGACAACCTGGAAAAAAATGGACAGATTCCTAGACACCCACACACTACCAAAACTCAAATGGGAAGAAACAAAATTTGAATAGACCCATAACCAGCAAAGAAATTGCATCAGTTATCAAAATATCTCACCAAATAAGAATCCTGGGCCAGATGGCTTCCCAAGGGAATTCTAACAGACATTCAAAGCAGAGTTAATACATATTCTTCTCAAGCTGTTCCAAAAAAATAGAAATGGAAGGAAAGATTTAGGATACATGACTATGATTCCCAAACCAGACAGAGACCTCACTAAATGGGGGAATTACAGGCCAATATCCCTGATGAATGTGGATGCAAAAATTCTCAACAAGATACTAGCAAATGGAATTCCACAGCATATTAAAAGATTTATTCACCAGGATCAAGTGGGATTCATTTTTGGGCTGCAGGGCTGGTTCAATATTTGCAAATCAATCAATGTGATACATCACATTAACAGAAGAAAGCATAAGAACCATATGATCCTGTCAATAGATGCAGAAAAAGTATTTGACAAAATACAGCATCTTTTCTTAATAAAAACATTCAAGAAAGTTAGGGTAGAAAGACTATACCTTAACATCATCAAAGCCATATCTGAAAAGCCCACAGATAATAACATCCTCAATGGAGAAAAACTGAAAGCTTTCCCCCTGAGATCAGGAACACAACAGGGATGTCCACTCATACCACTGTTGTTGTGTTGTTGTGTTCCAACCAACATAGTGTTGGAAGTCCTAGCCTCAGCAATCAGACAATAAAATGAAATGAAAGGCATCCAAATTGGAAAAGAAGAAGTCAAACTTTCACTTTTTGCAGATAACAGATACTCTACATGGAAAACCCAAAAGACTCCACCAAAAAGCTGCTAGAACGGATATATGAATTCAGCAAACTTGCAGGATACAAAACCAATGTATAGAAATCTGAGAAATCAAGAAATCGATCCCATTTACAATTGCACCAAGAACCATAAAATACCTAGGAATAAATCTAACCAAGAGGGAAAAGATCTGTATGCTGAAAACTATAGAAAGTTTATGAAAGAAATTGAAGAGGACACAAAGAAATGGAAAAACATTCCATGCTCATGGATTGGAAGAACAAATATTGTTAAAATGTCAATACTACCCAAAGCAATCTGCACATTCCATGCAATCCCAATCAAAATTGCACGGGTATTCTTCTCAAAGCTAGAACAATAAGTCCTAAAATTTATCAAACCACAAAAGACACTGAATAGACAAAGTAGTGTTGAAAAAGAAAACCAAAGCAGGAGGCATCACAATCTTGGACTTCAGCCTCTACTACAAAGCTGTGATCAACAAGATAGTATGGTATTGGCACAGAAACGGACATACAGATCAACGGAATAGAATAGAGAACCCAGATTTGGACCCACAAATGTATGGCCAAATAATATTTGACAAAGCAGGAAAAAGTATCCAATGGAAAAAAGTCTCTTAATAAATGGTGCTGGGAGAACTGGACAGCAACATGCAGTAGAATGAAACTGAACCACTTTCTTATACCATACACAAAAATAAGGTCAAAATGGATAAAAGACCTAAATGTGAGACAGGAAACCATCAAAACCCAAGAGGAGAAAACTGGCAACAACCTTTTTGACCTCAGCCGCAGCAATTTCTTGCTTGGCATGTCTCTGAAGGCAAGGGAATTAAAAGCAAAAATGAACTATTGGGGCCTCATCAAGATAAAATGCTTCTGCACTGCAAAACTAAAAGGCAACCGATGGAATGGGAGAAGATATTTGCAAATGACAAATCAGATAAAGAGTTAGTATCCAAAATCTATAAAGAACTTCCCAAACTCAACACCTGAAAAACAAATAATCCAGTGAAGATATGGGCAGAAGACATGAATACACATATTTCCAAAGAAGACACCCAGATGGCAAACGGACACACGAAAAGATGCTCAACATTACCCACCATCAAAACAAATACAAATTAAAAGGAAAATAAAATCAAAATCACATTGAGATACTACCTCACACTGGTCAGAGTGGCTAAAATTAACAACTCAGGAAACAAGAGATGCTGGTGAGAATGTGGAAAAACAGGACCCTCTTGCACTAATGGTGGGAATGCAAACAGTGCAGCCACTCTGGAAAACAGTGTGGAGATTCCTCAAAAAATTAAACATAGAACTACCCTATTACCCAGCAATATCACTACTAGGAATTTATCCAAAGGATACAAGAGTGCTGATTCATAGGGGCACATGGACCCCAAAGTTTATAGCAGTGATTTCAACACTAGCCAAGTTACAGAAAGAGTCCAAATGTCCATCAATTGATGAAAGGGTAAAAAAGATGTGGTATATATAATGGAATACTACTTGCAATGAGAAAGAATGAAATCTTGCCATTTGCAACAATGTGGATGGAACTGGGGGGTATTATGCTAAGTGAAATAAGTCAGAGAAAGACAGATATCATATGTTTTCACTCACGCGTGGAACTTGAGAAACTTAACAAGACCATGGGGGAAGAGAAGGGGAAAAAAGTTTCAAACAGAGAGGGAGACAAACCATAAGAGACTCTTAAATACAGAGGGCAAAATGAGGGTTAATGGTGGGGGGGTGGAGAAGAAAATGGGTGATGGGCATTGAGGTGGACACTTGTTTGGATGCGCACTGGGTGTTGTATGTATGCAATCAATCCCGGGAATCTACCCCCGAAGCCAAGAGCACCTTGTATACACTGTATATTAGCCAACTTGACAACAAATTGTATAAAAAAACAAAGAAGCATAAAAAAATGAGATTATCCTAGGTGATCCCAATCTAATCAGAGGGGCCCTAAAAGTGACTGGACCTTTCCTGAAGGGAGACAACATGTAAATTCAATCAACATGAGAGAGATTGGAAATGTGAGAGAAACAATAGAGGTAGCCATGTCCCAAGGACCTGTAATTAGCCTCTAGAAGCTGAGAGCTGTGCCTGGCCAGCAGCCAACAAGAAAACAGGAAACTCTTACTTAAAAATAAAAATCTTAAATTAAAAATGGGGCACCTGACTGCCTCAGTTGGTAGAGCATGTGACTCTTGATCTTGGGATTGTAAATTCGATCCCCACATTGGGTGCAGAGATTACTTAAACATAAAAATCTTAAAACAAAAACAAAAACAAAAACAGGGACCTCAGGCATGCAGTCATAAAGAGATATATTCTGCCAACAGGCGGAGAGAACTTGGAAATGGCCTTAGTTGAATCTCCAGATGAGGATATATTCAGCTGACACCTTGATTTCAACCTACTGAGAACCCAACCATACTATGCTAGATTCCTGATTCACAGAAAATGGGTAATACATTTGTGTTTTTTAAAGCTACTCAATTGTGGTAGCTTCTCACACATCCATAAAAAACTAATAGAATCTATTTAATCTGTTTCATGGAACCTACAGTTTCCTAGAAAATAGGAAGAGAAGAAGAGCAGATAAATAATATCTTTTTTTTTTAAGAAAGCTCTCTATCAGTATGAGATTGGGGTTGAACATGGCATGGAAATGGGATCTTTTATGTCAGAAGAGATTGGTAGTGGTTGGCTACTGAAGACCAAGTAACAGACCTGAGATTAGTGTGGTGGTAGCAGAGATTGAGCAAAGAGGACCTGTTAAGAGACATTATGAGGCAATATTGAGGGACCAGAAAAATATGATATGACAGGAGATATTAAAAGAAAAGATGAGCATCCATATGAGGCCAGTCATAGTCTACAATATTGGATATTCCCTTAAGTCTAAGTCACACTGAGGCATCGGCTTCCAGCTTTAGCAAGAGGAAAATTGGGACACTGATCACTTAACATATTACCAACTTTTGTTACATTATTTGTGCCAGACTCAAATTTAATATTATCACCATTATTCTATATTTTTATTCAATGTTAAGAATTAGCACATGTTAAGGCATAAATATGAGTTACAAAGCCTGAGAACTTCTCTAAGTAATTTAAATATACTGCTATATCATTGCTAGACTCCAATGATGCCCAACTAGCTAAATGACCCATTTGAATTGTAACACAACTTTTGGAATCAACTTTCTCTATACTCATATCACAGATTATCAGTTTTGAATTTGTGATTTATTTAATCTCTTGATCCACTAGATTATGCATTCAAGCAATTAAAAAAATTTTACATACACTGTGTATAATATTATTTGTCTTATAAGTGAGATTCTCTTTCCCAGATCCCGACATGTGAAAGTTAATTTAGCTACCTAAAAGTTGTGGCATAGAGTTTTTCTCTGAAATATTTATAAATGGTACTTTTTGTCTTCTGGCATTTAGTGTTGCAGAGATAGCTGAGGTCAGGTTGATTTTAGTTCTTACTACAAAAAGTATGACATTTCATTTTGCTTTGCCTTTACTGTTTTGACTTTTTTTTTTTTACTAAATGAGAGAAAAATATTTTTATCATTTATATTCATTTGCCTGTTTTTAAATTTTTGTTGCTGTTGTTGAGTTTATGGTTTGTGTTGATGTTTCCCATAACATGGTACTTTCAATGGATATATTTGAGACTGTTTCATCTCTGCAAAGTTGTCTTCATTTGTCTTTCTTATTCTCATTCCAATCATTATGTCAGCTAATTTTGATGTTTTCCTCTATTTCCTTTTTATTCTTTGAGAGATTTATTACAGGATTTTTCTCAAAATCTGACTTGATTTTCCTTGGTGCCAATTCTGTTTCTCATTGGATGGCACAAAATGTTTTATATTCCATTTTTTTTTAGATGACTTAAATTGTGTTTCCTTTACATATTTACTTATTATTTCTGTTTCCACAGAAACTTGCTATATGTTCCAGTTTCTCAGTTGTAATGTTTTCTATTATTCTTTTGACACTTTTCTTCTGATTCCTGCAATAAATTGTTTATGAGATCTGTTCATTCTTTAAATACCAAAGCAATATTGCCTTCCACTTTATCTGTTGAATTTTTTTTAATTGGGTGCCTACAAATACGGAAAGTGGTTATAATAAAAAAGAAAAAAAAATGTTCCAGGAAAAGTGACATCAGTAAAAACTTAACATTAAAGAAACTCTTTGGAGATATTTCATGACACTGAAAATGCAAAGGATAAAAAGTTGGGAGCTGACCCAAACTTAGAAAGGAGTATGACAATTTGCCAAGATGTAGAAAAAATTCTCACTCTGTACTGTAAGTTATATGATGAAATGAAAAGGCCAGCATTGTTAAAAAAAAACTTTTGATTTTTTTCAAAGAAATAAAACATTTCAATTTTCAATATTTCTAATGTTTTACAGTATACCAAGTATTAGTTTCACTATTTTTTCACTTCCCTGTACATTTATAACTGCCAGTAATTTTTTTTAAATTTTTGACAAGGTTTTAAAAGTCACAGAACAATTGTAACTTTTCCCATTGATTATTAAGATTGCTTTGTGCAATTTCAGTTTGTATGGTTATTATTGCTGTCGTATATTACCCCACAAAGTGAAGACTTTCTGTATTAGGTCTGTATAATCATATTTATACAAAGTCTATATGCTATAATCTATAGTCACTCATTCTATTGATTTTTGAGGATGGGGAAAAGATTGACAAGAAAAGAACAATAATTATTTTAAATAAGAAAGTAATTTCTCATTGAATTAGTGCTTTCCTATGATTTTTGAATTTCTAAAATAAATAAGTAAATATAAACATTATCCTATTTATACTTTAAATCATATGTGTTGTTGGAGAGGGGGTATTGTTCTTTAGCTGACATAGATGTTTATTGAGTTGATTTATCAACATTATGTTAGAAGAGATATGAAATAAATATTCATGCTACCTAGCATCATAGTCCTAAAAATGATGCTGTTATTTGCATATGCACAAGTGAGGCTCATAACCTGGGAAGCTTCCCTCAGAGCCTTTACGTGACAGTAGGATACAGTACTCTTCAGTCTCTGCCACCAATAATTCAATCTGATTTCTTTCCTTTAGGAGCAACTGTCATCTAGGAAATTTGCTTAAATAACAGCAACAGCATAGATTGTAATTTATTTTATTATTCTATTCCTGTTCTAGCTAGATAAGAGCAGAAAGATAATTAATTCAGTGATGAGTTACAGGTAAAATGCCATTTCAGCTATTATGAAATAAATGGAGGATTACAGTAGAGAGACATGGTGGCATACCTGTGAGGGACAATGCTTTCACTTCTTTTCAGGCTCTTTCTGTCCTCAATGATAAATATTCATCATTTAGCACTGCAGTCTAGCAATTGTATGTTAGATGGATAGATAGATAAATACATAGATAGATGTTGCACAGATGTATATTAGAACAAAAATATTTCAAAATTTTAAACTACTTTTTTATCACATTTTTAAATAATTCAGATGGACATAGTTATCTTTTAAGTATAAAAATATTCATCATTGGATGGTAAATGCTATTACATCATAATTTTTAAAAATTTTTTTTAAGTTTATTTACTTTTGAGAGAGTGAGTGGGAGAGAAAGAAAGGGGGGAGACCCAGAATCCAAAGCAGGCTCCAGTCTCTGAGCCATCAATACACAGCCTGACGCAGGGCTTGAACCCAAAAACTGCAAGATCATGACCTGATCCGAAGTCAGATGCTTAACCAACTGAGCCATGCAGGTGTCCCTAAAACACATTTTTTAAAATGTTTATTTATTTTTTTTTGAGAAAGAGAGAGAGAGAGAGAGCACAAGTAGGGGAGGAACAGAGAGAAAGAGGGAGACACAGAATCTGAAGCAGTCAAGCTGTCAGCTCAGATCCCAATGTGGGGCTCGATCCCACAAACCATGAGATCATGACCTGAGCTGAAGTTGAATACTTAACCGACTGAGCCACCCAGGTGCCCCTAAAACACATTTTTATAATCTAATCTATCCTACTGATACTCACAAGAATTATGAGCATCTGGTAAATATTTTTAATATTATAAAATGTTAAAACTTGAAAGTAGCACGCTTATGTTATAAACGACAGAAATGTAGCTAAATGCCAAAAGAAGGCAAACTAAATGACCCACAAGAGATAAAAAATTCGTATTAGGATATTGTTTTGATATGTATGACAAAATATTCACATAAACGGGTGTGTTATCTTTAATCAAAGTCCATAATCCTGCTTTCCCCATCTTTATTAACATCACGTATCTGAGGTCTATATTCTTAAAGTATTGTGAAGGTTGGAGAAGGTAATGGATCAGGTCCTGTATACATTTTCCTTATATTTTCCTAACATTATACAAATAAGGAATGATTGTGATCATTTTCTTATTTTACATGAATATTTTTTAAAAATACACTTTTGTTTATAGCATAAAGAGTTCAGGAATTTCTCTTCATTACTTTCTTCCTTCTATAAATATAACTGAGTGTCTACTGTATGCCAGGGACTGTACTATGCAATTATATCAAATAAGATTTCACTCCTTCCCTAAAGGAGATTACAACCTAAAAAAAAAAGAAAAAATAATAATTCAGGGTTCTGATAGAGACTGACAGAAGAAGGAGTAAAAATGAGACTACTGGATGTTCAGGAAAACTTCTGAAAAAAAAAAAGAATATACTTGACCTGAGTATTGGAAGATACATAATAATTAGCAAGTAAATAAGAAAAAGGGTATATATGTGTGTCAAGAGAACATGAACCTGGAAGTTCAGTATGTAAAATAAATAGAGATATAAAACATATATAGTACTTATTCAGTGGTCTATTCTTGTAAGGATGTTGGAAAGAAAAAGAAGATACTGCTTCCTTTCTCCTAAAGTTTATAAACTAATAAAGGAAAAAAAATCAGATATACGTGCAGTTGTAATGCAAGGTAGAATGTGCCACAAACAAAATACCAAAAATATTCTGAAGTTCAGCAATGGGAGAAAACATGTCTGTTTCTAGGGATAATGAAATATGTGGCCTTGAAATAGTAGTTAAAGAATAGGTAGGACTTCTGTAGATCTATTTTGAGGGATAATTCAGTCATGAGTAACAAAAATAGTCATGGAAAACACTGAATATCCTGGGAAAACTGACCAATTTGATTGAAGAGACTCAGTTTGCTTTAAAGCCAAGTAGTAAGAATCAAAGAAAGAGAAACAGTGACTTTGATTGGAATGCTAAGGAAAAAAACATATGTTTATACAGTTACTTTTATAGTAAGTAATAAGGAAGAATTTTAAATGCTTAAACAGCTCACCTGATTATATTCTGTTATGACATTAAGGTAGAATATGTAAATGAGTTTTATGCATGTAAATACACAAATACACACCAACACAAACATTTTAACAATAGATTATATTGTGTACCCTTTTTTTAATCTATCTTTTAATGTAATATAATTGTGGATGTTTTCCATACCACTAATGATTTTATACTAATGATTTAAAATAAAAATGACTGTTAAAGGAATAAGGGACATTATATATATATATATATATATATATATATGCACACACACAGACATATATATGCAAATATAGATCTAGATTTACATTTAGGTTGTTTTGTATAATTATATTATTTTACGAGTTATTATTATTATTTTTTAAATTAATTAATTTATTTTGAGTTTACATTGGAGAAAGAGAGAGAGAGAGAGAGGAGAAGCAGGGAAAGGGCAGAGAGAGAGAGGGAAATATAGAATCCGAAGCAGGCTCCAGGCTCTGAGCTATCAGTGCACAGCCCAATACAGGGCTTGAACCTACTAATCGTGAGATTGTGACCTGAGCTGAAGTCAGACACTTAACCAACTGAGCAACTAAGGCACCCAATTTTATGAAATTAAAAAATATATATATAATAATTCTTGTGAATAAACCTGAGCAGGTCTTGTCATGAAAATTTCCAGATATTCCCCACATATATTTCCTAGAAGATTACTGTATTGATAGGTGTAAACATTTTAAGAACGAATTTCTTTGTCCTTATTTGTAGTCAAGACAAAGTAATTTGTATCTGGCTATAAGAATAGACAAAACATATAAAGAATATATAATATATAATATTATATATATATATATATATATATATATATATATATATATATATACAGGCACTGAATAACAGAAATAGGTGGGATCCTGGAGAGAAGGGCAGTGGGTGAGGCCACAACTATCACAGGTTTTCATTTGCAAGCACTTTCCAGAACGTCATGTATTGGGAAATGGTGCCTAAATGAAGAACAGTCTTTTCTGGGCTGAAGAGGAAGAGATAAGTTTCAGAAGACTGTAATGGATGGAATTTCCAGGGAAGGACATTAGACAGAAAGAAGATTTATTTATGTGGGTGGGTTGAAATAGGCCACAAGCCTATGTGGAGAATCTCTAAGCCCTTAGCCTAAGGTGGGGTCCTGAGTTTGTACAGGAGAACTGTGTAAAAGCTCACAAGGAGGAACTACTGGGGAACAAACAGATGAACAGATTCCAGAGGCTGTCTAGGATGCCAGTGGAGGCTCAGTGCACTCACTGAGCATCTCATTCAGTTGAGACCAGAGAGGGAAGCAAAACTTTAGGATTGATCAGGTTTTAGGGGCCATGACCTAAAACTCAAGACAAAACCAAAATGAAGTCATTACAAAAAGCCAATAAACACAACAAAAAACAAAAAAGCAAACCTGACCGGATCAAGAGAATTTTCTCTACTACAAACCCCTGCCAAAACAAAGTCCAAAACAAGGGATCATCCATAATGTTTAATATATAATTTAAAGTCCCAAGCAAAAACTGATAGAATCCAATTTCGTCAGAACTCTGAAAAACAGTCAAAGGTTTACAACACCAAGCAAATGTTGAATCAAGGAAAAGCAACTAAAAAATAGTGAGAAAGCCTTGTAGTATTTTTATTTGCCCTTGCCTCACCCCCTCCCCAATGCTGCAGATATTGGGAAGAGGGCAGCAACCCCACCCCCTTCCAGTGTGGAACCCTGGTCCCAGGCTTTGGAGGAGGCAGAGCAAACCTTATTACAGATAATTGGGTTTGCCTCTTCTAACCTATTTGGGGCCTACCAGAAGGACTGACTGATGCCAGGTGCTCCTCTTTGTTTTGTCTAACTAGGAATGTACTCAAAGTAAGTAGATTTGCATTCCTCAAAACCTTTTTAAAGTAAATGAGCAGCCTACAGCAGCCTGAGGCAAAAGATTACATCCTTGAGGCATTCTCAAGAGCACTAAAAGCCTGGGAGAAAAAGGTGGGGAAAGTTTCTGTGGGAGATTAGAACATTAAAAAGTGCCATGTATAGGGGCCACCTGAGTGGCTCAGTTGGTTAAGCATCTGGTTCTTGGTTTCGGCTCAGGTCATGATCTCACTGTTCTGACAGTGCGGAGCCTGCTTGAGATTCTCTCTCTGTTCTTCTCTCTCTGCCCTTCCCCTGCTCTCTTTCAAAAATAAATAAATAAAAACTTAAAAAGTGTCATGTATACATGCATGCACAAGACTCAGGATACCTGCTTAGAAAAGACCAGAGAAGATCCAGCACTTTCACTGAAAATTCCTGTAGGCTCTGTGCAGGCAAGAAGTGAAGCCAGTGGCAGGGGCATGAATGGCCTGGCAAAGTAATGAAAAGGAGCCTCGGCACAGAGCCAGTGTGCAAAGAAGTAGGGAAAGGGTGGCTTTTTGTTTTGTTTTGTTTTTCTTCTCTTTGCCATTTCCCCTCATTGTCTTTCTAAATATTTGGCAATTTAATAGGAATAGGTATAATATCTCATTTTCTAAAGTGACTTCATTTTGTTTCTAGTATAGTTGAATCTCTTCCGTGAATTTTCACGGACATTTATATTTTTACCATTCGAACTACTATTTTTATCCCTATTGCACCATGGAGAGCAATGATTCAATACTGTTTGAAGATATCGGTAAACTGCTAATGGATTTGATTTAATAAAAATTAAACTGTCTTCAGTAAGTCTTAGTTTTGAGAAATGTAGAGTTTAAAACAACTGCGAAAACTGAGTCAAATTTGGAAATAATCATGTGAAAGAATTTCTTAAAAAGAATAAATGGTATCGTGTCAGGAAAAAAAAACAATAAATTCCTTATTTTTTAAAAAACTGCCTCTTTATAACACCTATACTTTTGGCTTTCAGGGAAATTTTATGTCTGTAGGAGAACTTCAGGGACATCTGTTCTAGGCAGATGTTAATGGTCTCAACTTAGCATTTTGGTAATGAGAGGGGAAAAAATGTTCGTGAGGGAAAAGTGTTGAGCCTTGTGAGGTCAAAAGGGTTGTTACAAACAGAGCAGTCTAAAGAAAGAATGAGAATGATTGCAAAGCTCTTGTAACTGCATCCCTATTGCTACCATATTAACATATTTCTAAAACATGTCCCATCCTTTTAAATAGAAAATGTTAACGTTATATAGAATATTCAGTAAAAAATGAAATGCAAGACAGAGAACTGACTTAATAAGAAATTAGGTCAAACTAAGAAAATGGATGATTAAAATTTTCTTTTAATCGTCTCTAGATGTGATTAAACTTGCTGAATCTAAATCGTTGCATATAATTTGACAGCCTTCTGAGTTAGATGCAAATGCATGAGATCCAATTGGAAGCAACAGGAAAAAGGAGGCATGTTGTTTAGTATATTAAATTTCCATAGCAGGTGTATGCAATGAGGACAATGGCAAAATCAGACATGATTGGCCTACTAAGAGAAAGATTCTGATGCTGTAATTCACTCTCTGGCATTGATAGGAAATGTAAGACTCACTGCATTAAGGAAACATCGATTCCTCCGTCCACTGGGTCTGAAATAATTATGGGGTGAACTAGTCACATTTTCTGACTTATTCAAATTCACCATATTTCGTTTCATTTTTGAATTACTGATTGCATGCTAATCAGTATGCAATTCTAAATAGTTTTGCAGCATACTTTCCCTGGTACTGTAATGCTTAAATAAGCATATGAATTGCCATTAAAAGGCCATTAATAAATAAACTATAGATGAATCTGAACAATATGTTAACTACTCAGCTACAATAATACTGTTGTTAGGTCATTTGCAAATACATAGACACACAAATAGCTTCTACTTTATACTGTCCCTCTGTCCTCTACTCACCTTTCTTCCATTCAAATAAATGTGATCTTGTAGCTCTTGGGACAGATTTTGGAGAAAATCTGTGAATTCAAAATTAGAGGACAGAATAAACCCTAAAATTATGGAGCATTATGGAAGCAGATTCTCAGGTAGGATTCTTATGCTGTGCTAGACTCTCTACAGGTGGCCTCTCTTCCCAAAATATTATCTTCTTTCATGTTCTGGAAAATTGTTTTTTGTTCTGTAGTCCTCCTTTTATTTGACACAGGCAATTTTGAGTTAGAAAGTCACTTTTAAATAAGTGAGTCAATCCCCTAAAAACCCCAAGGGTCAAGGAACCATAATTGCATGTTTGCACACATTAGTTTGATAAAATTGCTAAATTCCTAATGCCTAAATAGCTCAGTTGAAATTACAGTTGACTGTAAATTTAATATAAAGTAATTAAACAAATAAGAAAAAAAGATAGAACAGAAACTAATTTAGTTAAATTTGAATAGTCAAATTTCTGAATGTGTGAGTACTTTTTAACTTATTAGAGATTTTAGAAATATTAAATTTAAAAATTGATTGTGTGCATTAAATGTAAAATTATCTATATGCCAGCATACAATTAAATGCAAATCCTAAACTACAAAATTATAAAACAAATATGACAAATGTTATTCTATCCTTACATTTCTAAACATCATTTAAATTATTACAAAAAAGTTAAGAAATGGATGGATAAAATGACAATGAAAACAGACTACCCATGAATATATGGAAACTACCACAGTTTTAGAAGTGATTGCTTAAACATTGATTAAGATATTATGAGATGGTTATTTCACCAAATTAGTAATTACAAAAATGAGAATGCTCAAGACTGTGAGATTTGTAGGTAAGACATTTTCATAGTTGGATCGGGAGAATAGAAAGTTGTAAATATTGTGGAAAGCATTGCAATAATATACTTCAAGATATTTTCATTGTTTTGTCTTTTTTACCAATAGTTCTACTTCTTGGTGTCTATGTTAATAAAATAACCAAAATGTTAAAAAAAATATATGTCCATGGTAATAAATAGTAAAAGAGTGGATGTAATTGAATATCTAGCAACAAGGAAATATTTGATGTACAGAACATCCATAAATGAATTATAATGTAATCATTAAAATTATGTTCAGCAAATATTTCTAGGGAAGAAGAAATATTTAGGCTATAATGTTAAGTGATAATAAAAGGTATTAAGATATATCGAGTAACTGCATAGAAAAATAATGGAATGAAATTTGGAATATTGAGAGTAATCTCCATGTTGCAAAATTCAGGTATTTAAAAAAATTCTCCTTTGTACTTTTCAGTATTATCTTCATAAGCATGAATTATTTTATATCAAATGTTAATATTATTTAATGGAGATGTAAAAGAGAGAGGCTATTTAATTTTGGTTAAAACAGCCTCAGTTCAGGGGCACCTGGGTGGCTCCATCGGTTAAGCATCTGAATCTAGATTTTGGCTCAGGTCATGAGATCTGACAGTTCATGAGATCAAGCCCTGTGTGTGGCTCTGCACTGACAGCGTGGAACAATAAACTTAAAAACAAAAACCGGTCTTAGTGCGTGCACTTATTCATGCATTCAACTGACAAATAACAAACAACAAAGGGAAGTGATATATGAAGCAGCACATTACATGTGGACACTCCTAGTATTTCTGTAGAGCTACTCTGAGTAGTCTGTATAGGAGAAAAATTAGGCCTGATATTGAAAATTTTGGGAAGGTCTACGAAGCTACTGACTGAAATTAAATGCAAAAATAAATCCATCTTTGTACTTTAGAGAGACAACTCTGAAAGAACTGTAGAGGATGATGGAATGAAAGAAGGCTGGAGGCAGAGTTGGGGTTGGTGAGTACCACAAGAGTCCTATGGAATACTATGAACACCTGAACTAGAGCATTGGGAGTAAGTGTGGAGAAGAATGTAAGGCATCCTCAGGATGGAGAGCCAACAGGACCTGATAAGCAATTGTATATGGTGGTGAAGGAAGGGAGGTATCAAGATGTCCATTTGTTGTCTCAGGCAACTGAGTGGGCAGTGACATCATGCACTGAGATACACAAAAGCGATAGATTTTGGCTTAAAAAAATACTAGGAATTTTAGAAGAGGTGCCACATTAACTCTTATTTTGTATCTTGCATGTAATCAGTTCCACAGATACTATGAGCAAGACCCTGCACAGGACCCAGAACAAGCACCAACTTCAAGATTTTGCCTGGGGCCAGCCCAGGGTACAAATAACTTGTGTAATTTCCATAATGGGATTTTAATGGATAAAACCCTCTGGATTATTTTTTTTTTCTTTCTTTCAGAAGAGTGCCAATATCTTATGTAATACCAATATACAAATGTGAACAGGATATATTAGGAGAATAGCCTAAGGCTGTTTTTATACATGTGGTATCAGGGGTGATTACAGTTTCATTTTCTCACATAACTAAGTCAGACACAGCTCCTCTGTGTAGGGATGCATAGCTATCATGTAGCAAGTCACAGCTGACCTATTTGAACAAATTAGTGAGCAAACATCCTGTGACTATTTCTAACAGAGACAATACTCACAGCAGTGTGTTTTCTTACTCACGAAATAAAAGTTTTTAAAGCAATTCTGCTTACTAAAAACAACAAAATAAAATAAAACAATTCATTTTAGATATTGTTTGCAAAGCAAACTGAAACACCTGTAAGTCATGTTTCCTAAACAGAATTGTCTTGACAAAATTTACAAATTATATTTATAGAAATAATGTAAAAAAAGAGAGAAATGCTCATTCATGGATATATGGGTATATATATCTTAGATATACAGATATCTAAGGCTAAAAATACTGATATATAATGGCTTTAACCCAAATTTGATATATAATTGTAGACAAGTATGAAAAAAAACTTCTAAAAGTCAACTTGTGGGTCTCTGCTGAATGATCAATTTATTTCTTGCCTCTAATGGCACATTTCATTAATTCAATTATTACATTTGAGTTTCCATAGTTTGAATAGAATCCTACTAGTTATGTTTCTGTTTGCTTTTGGGCATGATTGCATAATTAACAATAATGATTGCCTCCTTCATGCATGAAATAACATTTGATTTTAATAAATAATGCTAAGTTTAAATTTACACATGGTGATATAGGAACATTCTTCAAACTATAGATACAGTATGATTCAGTCATGTCCCATAGGTGAGCTAAGAGGAAGAAAAAAAAGTCATGCTCACTTATAGTAGAGAATGCAAACTTTCATTGCAAAGTTATTTGACTTAAAATTCCATTTTACTTTGAAAAGTTTCAATCAGCAACTACACAGTTCTATGTATTATTGCTCTAAATACTAAATGACACAAACATCAGCTTGTGATAAGTATATCCTTAGTTCTTACAGTAAACAAAAACAGAGAGGAAAACACATGAAACATAAAATTCAGTAAAAAAGAAAACATAAGTAGATACTGAACTTGTATAATGAATAAATATTTTTTTACCCAGGTTCAGCATTCCATTTACATTTTCAAAAAATATTTTACCAGTGGATATTCCTGATAGAAACTTACAGCTTTGGGTCACTCATTGCTCATGTAGCTGCATAGTACAAACAGTAAGAGACACTCCATTCTAACTAGAAATAGCACCTACTAGAGTATACTTTTGAAGTTTCTGAAACCAAATATATTTAAAAGGTTTTCTCTATTTCCTTTGATATTCAACCTTGATCAATTTTCATTTGAAGAGGTAATTGTAAAATCCCCAGAGTCCCCAAAACAACATAATTAGACATTCAAGCACAAATTCAAACAAAATGAGTTACCATTTACCAAAGCAAATGATGTGAACATCTTACCTTTTGTCTAAATACATTGATCATTTTAATTACAAATCATGGGAAAAGTAAAGGGAATCACAACATCCAATATATAGAATGTATGTGTATGCATGTGTGTATATATATTTTTAGGCCTTCAAATAATGTAGGCAACAGATAACAATATTAGAATAAAATATGACTTTAAAATACTGAGTGTACATTGGTAATGCATTACTTTTCATTTTATATACATTTAAAAATTGTTTTCTGTGTAGGGGTGCCTGGGTGGCTCAGCCAGTTAAGTGTCTGACTTCAGCTCAGGTCATGACCCTATAGTTCATAAGTTCAAGCCCCACATTGGGCTCTGTGCTGACAGCTCAGAGGCTGGAGTCAGCTTCAGATTCTGTGTCTCCCTCTCTCTCTGCCTCTCCCCCTTTCACACTGTCTCTCTCTCTCTCTCTCTCTCTCTCTCTCTCTCTCTCTCTCTCAAAAATAAATGAACATTAAAAAAACTTGGTTAATTATTTTCTGTGTGTAGGAGGGAAGTTTATTGAAGGGAAAGAATTGTTATATTCTTCCTATTATGAGAGTAGGATCTAAATTAGTTGAAGAATTGCCATGTGGAGGTCTGTGTAAAAGTCTCTGTAAACTCGGACAGAATTTGTACTTGGAAATGTGCCCTTTGTCCTAGATTTGAGAGGACAGGTGTGTATGTGTGGGTGGGGGTGAGGAGATGTAAAATGTAATGCAACTGTACAAGTCTCAGAAACTTTACCAGTGAGTCAACCCAATGCAAGTACTTTAATCTAAAAATTAAATCTTTGTCTGCATTGGAGATATAGTTTGATCTTTTTAAAGGTTAATACAAGTAATTTTTTTTAGTACTTTTCTGGCTATAATGATGGAACTTTAATAAGAATAAAGTGGGCTTGAAAATAAGCCCTTGTGTACAGGACACTGTATAGAGAAGATATTTTTCTTTTCTTTCTTTTTTTTTTTTTTAATTTGAGAGAGAAAGAGAGAGAGAGAGACAGAGGGGGTGGGGGGGAAGAGGGGCAGAGGGTGAGAGAGAGAATCTGAAGCAGGATCCACACTCAGCAGGTGCCGACACAGGGCTCAAGCCCATGACCTTGGGATCATGACTTGAACCTAAATCAAGAGTCAGATGTTCAATTCACTGAGCCACCCAGGCATCCCAAGATCTTTGACAATTGTAACAGGCCGATAGGTCAGAGTGACATGGCAAATACGGGTCTTAGTGATGAATTTTCAGAGCTGTATTGTGTTTTATTCTTTTATTTTTCCCATCTCTTCACTACACTATAAAGTTTTTATTCTCATTAAGATTTCAGGGAAGGTTTATTAGTTCTACTTTGTTCTGTTTAGAGAAAAGTAAACCAGTGAGGCCATCGGTAGTCAGGAAAGCAGATATGCAATTGTAACTGGTGACCCAAAATGACGCCTGGGTAGCAATCCACAAGAGGTGATAGCAATCCATTTGAGTTAACAAGGATTCTCAGGGATCTTTAGCAATGTTAAATGAGATATGTTGAAAGGACAAAGAAAGGAGAGAAAGAAGGAAGGAGGAAAGCATGGGATTCTTGCAGACAGGTAGGAAGGAGGCTTTGTGTAAGGACCTATATTGGCTAGGTAGTCAAAGGAGAGATGATATCCTGAAGTCTAGGGAACTTGAGGTTTTGTAATGTAACTTGAAGTTATATGCATATTGCAACATTTACTTTTTGCCACAAGGAAGGAAACTCCCCTTCATGGAGGAAAAAAAAAAAGGAAAAGAAAACAATACAACTATGCTGACAAAATCATATTAGGTATCTAATTTTTAATTTGATTAATCTTATTCAGATTGGGTTAAATATTGTGCAGGAGCACTGACCACAACAATGAGGAGTGATCTGCAGAATCACAGTATAACAAAGATGCCTAAGTGGGACAGGAGGACAGAAGAGAGCAGTGGGTGCACAAAAGCAGACTGACAAAAATATCTTTGCATGTTTCTCAAACAACACCCGGTCCTTAACCTTGCTGATGAGAGATGCATTTCTTGTGGCTGATGAATTGATCTATGGGTATGTTGACAGCATTCACATATGTCTGATGTTTCTTTCCTTCACAGTGACACATCAATGCCCAGCCTGCTGTTGGGTGATTCGAAGTAATGATCTATCTACATTTGTGACTTTGTGAAATTTGCTATATTTTAAAATGAGCTTCACATTTCAAAATAAAGAACTTCAGCAAATTAGTGATGATTTAAAGTGAAACTTTTTAGAGTCAATGACATATTTCATATAGAAGCTGATAATTTATTTTCCTATAGATGAAATGAGAAGAAACTATAGACCTCACGTCTCTTAATCCCTTAACTACTCTGCTGTTCATTTGACACAAACCCTGATCATAATATTCCAGAAAAGACTAATTTGGAGATATATTTTTCTATGAAGAGGGAATGTTACACTTACCTCAAGGTAATTACAAATCTGAAAACTTAGTCAGAAGTCAGATGCCCAAGTAACCACAACTAAGATGCCATTGGCCTGTCTTGGCAGGCCGCAGCCATCCCGCTCTCAGTCATCATATGCTTTGGAGGAATACTGTTCACACATCTAAAATGCACAAAGGAAGTCTTTATAACCATCCTGTCTGTGATGCATAATTGGGTGTGGGGTTGAGACATTTATTCTTTGTCTCTTTCTCTCTTTTTTTAAATAACATCAATGTACATATTCTGAACTATAAGCAGATTTACTCTATTTTTCTGTTATACTTTAATTGCTATTTTAGTGACTCTACTTATATTTATTTTATAATAACAGAAGAGGCATGTAGTATTTATTTACTACATTTTAGGGATTTTCAATTCACCCTATGTTGACAGAATTTTTAGACATTGAATAATTTATCTTTTAAAAAATTTCCCTCTTAGAACCTGGGTGGCTCAGTCAGTTAGGCTTCCGACTTCGACTCAGGTCATGATCTCACTGCTCATGGGTTCAAGCCCCATGTCGGGCTCTGTGCAGATAGCTCAGAGCGTGGAGCCTGCTTTGGATTCTGTCTCCCTCTCTCTCTCTGTTCCTTCCCCACTCGCACTCTGTCTCTGTCTCTCTCAAAAATAAGTAAACATTAAAAATTTTTTTTTTAATTTCCCTCTTAGTATCAACCTAGAAATCCTCTGCATGATGTTGGGGATTATATATATATATATATATATATATATATATATATATATGTATATATATATATATATATACATATACATATATGCATATGCATACACACATATATATAATATCAAATTGAATAGTGTCTATTTCTACTATATATCTCTCTCCTGGCACTTCAGTTAATAATCAAGTATTTCTTACTATTTTTTTCATGGTTTTATTTCAGGGTATGTTGCTATGTAAAATTGAGGACGCATATCGTTTGAAGAAACTGCATTTATTAATATGTAGTTGTAAAGAACTTCATTAATTAATGAAAAATGTAGCTATGTTAGGTATGAGAGGTTAAGTTTTCTACAAATTTGTGTTCATTTACTGCAAACTCTGGCCTTACTGTCCTATTCATAATGAATTAACTAACTGGTATATGAAAATGTTCATCCCATTATTAATTTAGTAACAAAACTGAAAACCTTATTCTTTGCAAAAGTTATTTTCAAAAGCAAATCATATGTGATTCTAATATAGTTTACTTAAATTACTAATTTAAAAATACAGTACAATATCTCATTCTTTCATCAATCCACAACGTTTAGTGATCCATTTAAAAAAATGTTTATTTTATGTACCCTAAACTTCCCTTGCTATTCAAAGTTCTAGTCAATTTTCCTTCATTTTTCCTCAAAGAAAAAGATTTTGATTAGTCACCAATTTAATAAAATAATTTTAGAACTGCTTGTAGAGTGTAATTAAGCTTTTCCCTTTTCACATTAAGTAATACAATCAGCACTGTGAGTTCAAACCCTGAGCCGCAAGCATAAGTTTTAGAAAGGACTTCTTTTCCTTTATTAACTAAAAAATAATTAGAGGTTGAGGAAAATGGCAATCGGGGGTTATGAGGGTGAATGGTGAAAAGAGTTTTTTCTTTTCATTTCATTATTATAAGAATGATCTTTGAACCGAGTATACTATTAAGGATCAATATATCATTAAATCATAAAATATTATTAAAATCTCGCGAAACATTTATTTTAGCTAACAAGGTCTGCTCTGCTCTTTCAGCACACCCTGTTGGTTCCTTGGTACTGTGGATGATATGAGTGACTCTAGAACAAATCTGCAGAAAGGGTAGGAATGACATGTCAATATACTCTAGGTTGTATTGCAAACACCATCTTCAACTCTTCGGTCTTTCTCTTGATTTTGAAAAATGTGAAGAATGGACAGAGAGGAAAAACAAAAATCATTTGCTGCCTTGTTCTACCAATCCTGAGAAGCCTTTCCTGATTTACACTATCCAGCCTACATTTCATTCTTAACTAACTGTCCTCTTCAGTGGTCAGCTGGTTTTTTGGAGATGTCCAATTATTCAATATGTCCTAGCAGGCTGCTTCTTATATTAAGTTCTCTGTAACCTGGTGCCTACAGTTATGGACAAAGTAGAACAATAAGGTGTTATAGGAACTTTTAAACAAGGACACTAACCCTTTCAGTCAATGCATGATAATTCCAGGAACAATATATCTTTTACTGTTTGGTCATTTCATTAAAAACAAAAACAACCAAAGAGACATACTTACTTAGAAAATTAGTCTTTAGCAAAAAAATAGTACTTTCTCCCAAATGATCCATATACTTTAAGGCCAAATTTAGTTTCCTAATACCACAATTTATAATGTCGTATTAATCATTCAAACATTCCAACATCAAAGTGTTTAAGTAATGATGGCTTTTTTTTTAGTGCTTCACCCTATTTTAATATACAACAATGATAAAATCAACTGGAAAAATGTCTTTTTTTCTTTGTTTCTTATTTCTGTACATTAATATTCTTGATGACTCTGGATAGTAATTTTGAATTTCAGTGATCATATCCTATCATAATAGCCTATCACTTGCTTTTTATTCAATTTTTGCTTTTGAAACTCTTCTCACAGTCATGACTATTGATCATTATCACCACCACCACCACCACCACCATCACTGTGTCCTTGGTTAATAATTCCCCAATCCCTGGTTCTTCCCCAATGCCTCACATATTGTTCCTCTGGTCTGTTATAGAATCCAATCTAGTACAAATGAAAGGAGGGTCAATGACCTCATTTTTAAATTCATTTTTTACACTAACTAGTTATTATTGAGTTATTACCATGCAGATGATTTTTTTGGCAAATATAGAGGTATATTTTTGCCTTGGTCCCTTAATACTTATACTTTTGTATAATTAAAAAAGTACATAATGAAGATAAGAGGTATAACAGAAATGAAATGGCAAAACAGAAAGAGGAACAACTAATTTTGCCTCTGTGAGTCAGAGGGGCATTCAAGTTGAGTTTGGAAAGGAGAAAAATGTATCTCTAAGGCAGAGAGAGTTTTGGGGAAGAGGTGAAGGTAAAAGTAATTGCTAAGGAGTACACACACATTAGTGTATGGATTTTATAATGATTTTGTTATTGCTTAGAGACCAGTGATTCTTCTTTCCTTGTGAAATATGTTCTAAAATGCTGAAATTGGCAAATGAATGTACTTTAAATGAAGATGAGAGGCAGAATTGAGATGTGCTTTATACCACTGACCACTGGATTGAAGAGATTAAAAAAAGAAATAATTTTCAGTACCATAAGAATATAATAAGAAGCTAGTTTACTCTCACATGGATTGTAGCCGAGACTCAGATAACAATTTGTACACACAAAAGCACTGGTCTCTTATGTGTACAAAGAAGATGCCTTTAAATATGCTTTTAATATCTAAATATAGTATGGCCATACTATATTTAAATAATGTTACTGAAAAACTATATATACCAAAGAACAAACTTTAGTCACTTTTAATAAGTATTAACGTATAAATATACTCATAAAAGAAACAATATTTCTACACAATGGATTTTATGCTTATATTTGCAAGTCGAATACTTTTTACACTATTGATGAAAAACTTCCTGAATTTCAATGCTAATCACCTCTTCCAGTTTCTGCCCATTGTGCTTGTGTTGACAAGAAAAAAGTATGGGCACTGGGATATATCAGCTCTGCATTGTTGAATCTCTTTTACAGCTTACCTTCTCCTAGATTTCACTATTTGTCAGTATATTGTGACCATTATTTATCCATTGCTGTGACTGAAAGAAACACACAGCTAGGTTCAAAGATTCCCACTAATAACCATTCTATGCTTCAGTTATTCTCAATATTAAAGTGATAGCAGTGTATACTTTTTCCCCCTCACATAATTTCCTAGTCTCTGAGCCTTAAACAATTTAAGTATGTGCCAAACATTTGAATTTTAAAAGAATAAAAGATGGCATTGAATACGATGCAGTGGGCAACACTGCCACAAAATAAAGCATTTAAATTTAAAAATAAAGCCCATCTGGCAACTGCCAGTACCAACAGAAAGGAATCACAATAAGAAGAACAGGACAAACTCCTCAAAAGAAGGGGAAAAAACAGGGCGACTGAATTTGGGGGCTTGTGCTCTCATTCTCATTATGTTTCTCTTTGGAGTGGGGGTAGCTCTAGGCAAAGATTTAAATGTTGGCTTGCGCAATATTTTTTGCACGTGGAATGTCTCCAGGGAGTCTCTGACTGAGATCCAAATTCAAGCCCATTGTAATCTCCTTGCACGGTGTGACATATGGAGCAGCAGATTTGTGCAGGATGGTGTTGTGCAGATGTAGGATGGTGATGATGTTACACCGTGAAGCTGAAGATAGCATCTAGGGGTTGTTCAAAACTATCAGTTTCACTCCCCGGTTTGAAAAAAAGTAGAAAGAAATTCAATTTGAGAATATGATTGTGCCCGGAGGAAAATAACAGAACATAATATTGAAACACTTAATGGTCAAATGGAAACTGAAACCAAGCTAGGCTAAAAGGAACCGGATTGATAACAAAAATCAGACTTGGTACGTGTCAGAAATGAGACCTAGCATTTGAAAACATGATACTTTGTAATATTTGATCTCATTGATAACTTATTCAGATTGAGAACCTAAGTGGAGGAAAATGTTAATGAATTAGAGGTCAGTAAGGGAGAAATAAAAATAAAAACTTAATTTGAAAGAAGAAACAATATTTTAAAAAATTACCTTCTCAATGTTTTAATGAGAAGACATTATTGAAATACTGGAAGTATGATAGTAATTTATATAATTATAAATTTATATAATTTATATAAAACTATCTAAATCTATATAATTAAGAATAAAGAGAAGATTATGTGTAAATATACAGGTAAAAATAGGCCTTTAGGTCAATACGATAATTGGGAGACTGCACTTGATGATTTTATGAAATTCTTAAGGGAAGGTATGAAATTTGCCTTTTGAAACAATTTTTAGAATAATTGCCTAGTTCCTCAAGTTACTTCACCAAAAGTCAAGTTGTATCAGAAATGGTATTTAGACTACTCACAAAGGAAAAGACTGAAGACCTTTTCTTTTCAGGTAATTTATCCATTTATTAAGTAATATTAATTAAAAACCATGAGCAAATCATCAACATAATAACTATTTTAATACCTTAAATGTCAATGTCAAAGTTAAATATGCAGCCATCCACTTTTTTTTCTTTGGTTCTACAAATAAACATTCAAAATGCTATTGTTTTCTTCTTGAGAATGTCAAATTATAAGCCATAAATTCAAATAGTAATTATGAGTTATTTTCAGGATACTTTAATATAGTAAGTCTCATATAGAATCTGTGTCCGATGTTAGTGTTAGCTATTTTCATTTAATTAAACATATTAAGCACATATTTATTGAAGCAGAATTGCATGGAGTCTAAGATGTCAAATTCTTGGATACAAATAAGTCATTTGGAGAAGGAAAAGAAATTCTGAGAAAAATATTAAAACAATAAAGAGTAATTGTGTACTTTTTTATCTTAAAATGAGGAAAAAATTATATGCCAAGAAGTCTGGTAACTGTATTTTTATTTATGTATTTATGTATGTATTTATGTATGTATGTATGTTTGTTTGTTTGTTTGTTTGTTTATTTTAAAGCTTATTGATTTATTTTGAGAGAGACAGTGAACATGAGTGGGGAAGGGGGAGAGAGAGAGGCAGAGAGAGAATCCTAAGCAGGCTCCACACTGTCAGTGCTCAAACCCATGAATCGTGAGATCATGACCTGAGCCAAAATCAAGAGTCGGATGCTCAACCAACTGAGCTACCCACCTCTTGTAACTGTATTTTTAAAATTATTATTATATAAAATTATAATATTTTAAAATTTATAAATTTATAAAATTACATGTCTGGATAGCATTGTGGCCCTTTATTGTTACGGAATTGTTCAAACCATCAGGTGCTAAAAGTTAAGTGAAAAAAAAAAACCCTTAGCATTGTATGTATTTCTTGGTAAGTAACTTATTAACTATTCCAATTAGTTTACTTGTTTTTTTTTGCAAAAATACCCAAGATGTTTTCTGAATTAATCCCTTTTTATTAAAATTGTGTCATACACGAACAGGTTGTGATATTTAAAATTTCCTCTTAACTACTATCACAAGTAAATTCAATAGCACTTGGCACTTTCACTTGGCAACTATTTATTTAGTGCAATTGTTTACTAGTCTCATTTTTAGGCACAGAAAATAAGGACTGAAATAAGGCAAAACTTTGCTCTCAAAAAACTTACATTATAATGAGGGAAGGAAAACAAACAAATGTTTAACATAATGCCAAGTATTGCTTATTCCATGAAACCAACCAAAGGGTGTGATGGTTAAGAGTCAGAGAAGGGGTGGACAACTTTAGATAACGGATTCTTGGGGAGGCTTGCTGAGAAGGTGACATTTGAGCAAATACGGGAATGAAATATGACTGGAGTACAATAAATAAGGGAATAGGAAGAGATAAGAGAGGCCGTCAAGGGTCAGGAAAGAGTCAGATTATGTATAGAATTTGGGTTTTATTATGACTCTGATGGAAGACATTGGCTACTTTTGAACAAGAGCAGCAAGATCTTCTATATACTCTTAAATGTCCGTTTTGCAGCCTATCTTGGTTTGTTCAGCAAGAACTGTTAATGACTTGGAATAGGATGGCAGCAGTGGAAGTAGAGAAAGCATAGCCAAGAAAATATACTGGAATAAGGCAAAAAGTAGAATTCAGATGATTCCCATTTTTATAGGTTGTGCAAATTGATCAGCATTGATGCCATTCACTAATAAGGAAAATTCTGAAAGATCAGCTGGTGGAAAAAATAAAGAATGTGTTGCTAAGCAGGTTATGCTGTATCTGCCGTGATTATTAAATTGTTAAAGTTTGAGATGCAGAGGTAGAGTTGGCAGGGCTAGATATATAGGTTTGGGAACTCTCAGACTCATCTTCTCTGCCTACCCCCTAATTTCAGCTGCAGCTACTATGGTTGTTCCCTACAAGTTCAGATTTAACTTAATTAGTTAAATAAATTTTGTGTAGGAGCATCTTCAGTGCCACAGGAATTCATTTAGCCCAGCTAGGAAGAATAGGTAGTCTAGCACCATTCTGAGTATGTTTTACTGAAGGTCCAGAGCAACTGAGCTTTGCTGCCTTGTGATGATTAATGTGTCAATTTAACTATGCCACAGTACTCAGATATTTGGTCAAATACTAGTTTAAATGTCACTGTGAAGGTATTTGTTAGGTAAGAGTAAAGTTTAAATCAACAGACTTTGATAAAAGAAAATAATACTCCATAATTTAGTAGACTTTATCCATTAGCTGAAGCCAGTAAAAGGAAAATAACAAATCCCCAGAGGAAGAGGGAATTCTGCCTCCAGATTGCCTTGGGGGTCTAGGTGCAATATTGATTCTTCTCTTGGTCTACAGCTTGCCAGCCTACCCTGCAGAATTTGGATTTACCAACCTCTACAATAACATAAGCCAATTCCCAAACTCTTCCCCTTTTCACCAAAGAAAAGACTCATCTGTATGTATGACTCATACAAATTTTGGGGCTAAGAGTGATTCTAGAGGAACAGATTTTTAAGGATGAGTTTTCTGAATTGGTTCTGAGTTTCCTGCAATTGGTTTTATCTGATTAGATGTAAAAGCACTATGACTCTTATTTCCTGTAGTAAAAAGAACTCTAATAATACATGGAATGAAGTGTCGACAGAGATATGCAGAATATCACAATTAGATTTTTTTTCCACCATTAGATATTCTTAAGAGTATAAAAGGCAGGAAGCCTGGGTGGCTCAGTCAGTTAAGCATCTGATTTCATCTCAGGTCATGATCTCACTGTTCATGGGATCAAGCCCCACCTCATGCTCTGTGCTGACAGCAAGGAGTCTGCTTGGGATTCTCTCTCTTCCTGTATCTCTGCCCCTCCCCACCCCCCCCATCAAGATAAATAAATAAACTTTAAAAAAAGTATAAAAGGCAAGGCTCTAGGTGACCATGTATATGATACCTTCGAACATTACTGTCAAATTAATTAGAGTTTTAGTTTCACATGTGAAATGGGAATAGTGGTTTCTAGGTAAATCATTGTGAAAATTAAAGAATAAATGAGGAAACTGACACACAGTATACATTCAGTAAATCGCTGTTATCAAGGCTATCATTATGGCTTTTTTGATTGATTATAATCTTTCATTTATTGCTACCAAGGAACCAACATTTATTAACCATCTATTTATTCCAAGCACTATTCTGGTCATTAGAGTTCAATAGTGAGGAGCATTGACAATACCTTTTTCTCTTAGAGTGTAAATTCTTCATTGGAAGAGAAACTAGTCTTGGATGAAACTTGAAAACACTGTATATATATATATTTTTTTAAATCAAGATCAAAGACCTTTCTGGTGAGGAAAAATAACAGTCTTGATTTGATTGGAGTGGAGGACTCTATCTGGAAGTAGCAGAAAGGAAACAGTGGGGTTGTGGATGACTATTCACCAAAGCCAAAGGAGTAAAATCATAAGAGTTTAAAACAATAACTTAGAGTTCTTTTGAGAAATTTAGGAAAGTGATTAACTTGTCACATCCTACTGTAATTTATGGGATGCCTGGGTTGTGTGGCCATTTTGTAGCATCTTAAAATCTGGAAATATTTTCACTGAGCTTCTTCCCAGTTCTCAGAATGCAACGTCGTGTTTCTTTGCTTCTTAAAATAGAAACTCGTACAGACAGAAACAATGCTTAGTGTAGCAACCTATTTAAGGTTCCAGGT
This sequence comes from Prionailurus bengalensis, assembly GCF_016509475.1. NCBI lineage: Eukaryota > Metazoa > Chordata > Mammalia > Carnivora > Felidae > Prionailurus > Prionailurus bengalensis. Next base: position 84,523,670 of record NC_057349.1, read on the forward strand.
TTAAAATACTAGATGTCCCCTGCATTTTTAAATAAGCAGTGACATTTATCCACAGTCACCTATAATTTGTCCTCCAAATAGCATGTAACTATCCAAAACCAATTTTTCCTTATTCATATATATTACTTTAAATGTTTCAAGTATTTAACTAGGTTTGAAAAATTATGAAGTAACATGATTTCAATTATTTTGCAAGCTATTCATTACAGCATATATAATTTATTATGTTTAAATATAAACATTACAGAAATATCTGATAATTTAATAGGGCACCATGTCTGAATGCTGAGTTTTCATGTTAACTCATTAAAATCCCAAATTTTGATTCATAATCTCACGACAAAAAATTAAATAAAAAGAAGGAAAGCATCATCAAAAATTATTATAATTAAGGCAACATAAACTAAATCTAAACTTAAAATATACAATTTAACCAAGTGGTGTTGTAAGGGGTGAGTGTTGGATAATGAAACAGATTGTATGTTGGACCTGAACAAAAAGGATAGCTAATTACTGCATCAAAAAATTCTGATCTTTGTCACAAATTGTAACATTAGAAACCAAAGCAATCCCTAGAGTCAGCCTTAATATGCACTTGACTTTCCAATCACTTTATTAGCATATTTTACATTTATTTGATACAAACTTCCACATTTCTTTTCTCGAGAGACCTCTGCATTTTTTCAGTAAGGCAGACATTATTATAAAATTGAATTCCACTAGTCACTTGTGAACTGAACTTTTTATTTGCATTGGGGTAAAATTTTTGAAAACTAGGGAATTTTGAGGGTCCTTATTCATATCTGTATTTTGTCTTAAGAAGTACACCAGCCTACTTTTTTATTGTAGCTTCATTTGAAATTTGAAATATCCAAGCAACAAATGTTCTCTTCCAGTATAGTTCCTTTATAATCCACCAACTCTCAGGGGTGCCTGGGTGGCTCAGTCAGTTAAGCATCTGACTTTGGCTCAAGTCATGATCTTACGGTTTGTGAGTTTGAGCCCCACATCGGGCTCTGTGCTGACAGCTCAGAGCCTGGAGCCTGCTTCAGACTCTGTGTCTCCCTCTCTCTCTGCCCCTCCCCCACGCACACTCTGTCTCTCTCTCTCTCTCACTCTCTCAAGAATAAATATATATACATATATATATGTGTGTGTGTGTGTATATATATATATATATATACACACACACACACACACACACACACACACACACATATAAAATCCACCAACTCTTGGAACGTTTAGAGGGCACAGAACAAAAGGCATCAGGAGCTGCAGTGTAGAGCTGTTAAATACACTGTCATGTCTTCACATTGGAGTCCAAATAAGCAACCCCATTTGTGGACCTCTTGATACTTATAAATAATAAAGGGAAAGACTGCTAGTTTCATTCTTAAATATTCAACAAATTTCTAAGCACTGCTTAACTGTTAAGTCCAGTGACTGACATTACTTTGCCGTAAGAAATTACATTTATTTCACATGTATCGAATATATGGATTGCAAGATAAAACATTTAAAAATCAGTGCAATACATAATATATACTCAGAGTATTTCAAACAATAAAAATCAATTTTGTGGTAGAGAGTAGTAAAGAAGCAGGTTTCTTTTCAACGGTGATCTAGATACTAGTTTTGTTGGAATTGATCTTTGTTAATCCTTAAAGTGTCAAAAATTAATTACAAGTAATGATTATTTGTTATTTTCAAAATTAATAAAAAAAAGACTGGTTCCATTAGAAATGTTCTTTTGTTTATAACAAGGAGAGAAAGTACCAAAAGAAACCTGTCAATTTACTTTTAGTAAGACTTATATTGAAAAAAATGGTGGATAATTGGGGAGCGGGGCTGGGCTTTCCTCATCCCTCAAACCCAGTTGTATTGAGGTCATGTCACTTGGAACACCCAGGAAACCAATCTGAGGACTGGCAGAAGGATCTCCACGGTTGGAAGGAGACAGAGTGGCAGGTATGACACTTATTTTCAGAAGCAAATCAAAGCACACCTAGCTAAAGGTCCAAATACTCCCCACTGCAAGCAAGGAGGAGCTCTGCAGAGGACTGACCAGTGGGAAAAAGCAGCCAAAGTGAATAGTAGAGTGCACATAACATACACCAGAAACACTTGCCAAAGTGCCAGGCCCTGAACAGTATATGGCCCCTTTTTAATATAGCATTACTCTCAGGTACAGGAAGCATAACCAGCTTTTAAAACATGCAAAAGACAGAAACTTAGCCAAAATGACAACACAGAGGGATTCTCCCCAAAAGAAAAGAAGAAATCATAGCCAGATATAAGTAATATATCTGAATAAGAATTTAGAGTAACAACCACAAGACTACTAGCTGGCTTGAAAAAAAAAGCATAGAAGACACTAAAGAAACCCTTGCTGCAGAGACCAAAGACCTAAGAAGTAGGTCAGGATGAATTATAAAATGGTAAAACTGATCTGCAAAACCAGCTGTATATAGTCACAACAAGGATTGAAGAAGAATTACATTGGAAAATAAATACCAAGTACTTCTTTGGATGAACATCTTTGTAACTCCTTAATGTACAACTAATAAAATCTACCATTTAATTGTCACAGTATGTATTTACAAATATATATAGCTTAAATATTAATCTGATTTATTACAAGAAAATGTATGTCTTAAATATACCACAATTATGAAGTAGAAAATCTGTAACTTATATTAACTATAATTAAAAAAAACTTACTTAGTTGAGGAATATCATCCATAGCTATGAAAACTACATTTTACTTCATATGGACAATGGTTAAATACGTATTTAGAATTTAAAATACTCATGAGAACAAATATTAAATTGTTAGGTAGAAAAATAATTTGCCATCAAAATCAAGGAATATTAAGAATCTATATAGTTGAACTGAGTATACTATTAAATAGTTTAAAGAAGTATTCTAATTATCTGTAGTAAACTCTCCAGTATTCTTTTTGAAAACTAACATATTTTAACAGAAATTCAAATTATAATTGAAGGTACTGTAAAAAGACTCAGAAATGGCCCTTTCTTAAGATTTATGAAAAACATGAGGAATATTTTGCACAACAAATAATATAAAAATTGACAAAATTTATAACTCCTAATATTCCTATCATTGATTATAACACAGTACTCTGGCCAAGCTAGGAAATATGTGTTTAATGTCAAGTCTGTGAGTAGTTATTTTTTTTAATACAGATTAATTACTCAAAAGTAATGATTGGAAATTTGTTTTCTGTAGAAGTTAAATTCCCTTGAGTTGATATTTGATCTCCATGATGTGTATGTACACACACAAATGCACACACATGCGATCACACACTCATAAATACACATATACATTAAATTAATGAAAGATAATATATGTGTATACGTATGTGTGTGTGTAAATATATTGCATTTACATCATTTTGTTAATTTTGGTACATAAAAGTAGCTGAGGCTCAAGAAAGATTCATAACTAAAATAAAGAAATTAAGAATGATTTTCCACAAATCTCATGTATATTGGTTGTCATGAAAACTACAAGAGAAGAGGATATTAACACATTTTGCCCACATCCAAATGTCAATGTGTAAATACTGCTTTTATTCAATTGTAAAACTCTCTACCCTTCTTTTGCAACTCTCTCAGGAAATTTATTATTTTCTATACCACTTTCTTTAAACATAACTTCAACTGTGAGGGCTGTCCCTTATGATTACATTCTTTATTCCTAAAAAGATCTCAATACAAGTTAAACTTAACTCAATATTAGACATATATACAGACATACACATGTAATGAGAAAGCTTCTATTCATTGTCCTTCCAAATGTAACATTAAAAAAAAAATTTTAATGTTTATTTATATTTGGGTGGGGGAAGGAACAGAGAGAGATGGAGACAGAATCTGAAGCAGGATCCCAGCTCTGAGCTGTCAGCACAGAACCCGTCAGGGGGCTTGAACCCACAAAAAGCAAGATCATGACCTGAGCTAAAGTCCATCACTTAAGTGACTAAGCCACCCAGACGCCCCCAAATGTAACATTTTTTTAAGTTTATTTATTTATTTTGAGAAAAACAGAGACAGGGACAGAGACAGAGAGAGAGTGAGCAGGGGAGGAGCAGAGAAAGGGGAGGAGAGAGAATCCCAAGCAGGCCCTGTACTGTCAGCACAGAACCCAGTGCAGGGCTCAATCTCAGGAACCGTGAGATCATGACCTGAGCTGAAATTAAGAGGCAATCCTGAACCGACTGAACCACTCATACATCCCCAAATCTAACTTTGAATAGTTTTGAGCAGACAAATGAATGTTTTATTACACCAAGGCACTAAAAATAGGAAAGAAATCCAGGTAAGGTCCAGGTTGATGGATTTAGATTTTGAGGGTCTAAGGCTTATATAATCAGGGAAGCCCTCATTAAAAAAGAAACAATTCAAAATTGCTAATTCAAAAATATATACAAGGTCTTGGAAAGAGCTCATATAATCAGGAACTGCGATCCTTAAGCCTCAATAGATTCACAACATTATCTGTGACAGTGTGTTATATTTTCCTCTAACTGGTAAGAGTATTATTTACCATTTGTCATATCTTTCTGTCTACTCTCTATAGTTAATATCTCTATAATGTATCAAAATAACACTAATAATCAGGGGTTATTCCTTATGTACCCGCATCACCTACCTGAACTGAACACATAGGTACAATGATGGAGGCAGATGTGCTTTTGGTTGTATGAACTAGCTAGCAACACTTAGAAGTTTTTAGACATAACTTGAGAGCATCAAGAGATTTGGGATATTTGTACCACTCTAAGATACTTCTGAACTGTGTTCCAAAGAACATTTTGCAAACATTAATTAAGTTACGAAACTAGGGTTTTTTCTTTTTAGTCGCTAAGAATATTATAATCTCTTCTCAGGCAAATGGTGCTCTTTAAGCTGCTCTTCATTTTACACCGTGTTTGTATTTATTGGTCTTAAAATTTTTACTGAAAGCATAATCTTTTACTGTTTTTCTCTCATTGATTTTTCAGGCCAAAAATAGAAATGATGATTTTGTTTCTTAAGGGAGTGAAATCTTCACACAGTCCTTCACCAAATAAAACTCTAAATTTGAAATATATTATTTGAAACGAGTCTCTTCTAATATGTAAGGATACATCTATGAAACATATTTATTAAAGTTCGAATACAGATTAAACTCTGCAAGGTTAAATGACAAGGTTAAGTGTCTAATTTTGCAGCCTTTTTATACCTGGTGAGTGCTAAGGCTTTCCTAATGATAGGATTAAATATGGTTTCTAGCTACAAACACTTGCTTGTCGTTCCCTGTAGGTTAGCCTCTATATTCTGTGCTTATCACAAACAGAGAGGAAATAACTTTCTAGGCCTTTTGTGAGTCATTTAAAATGCACAGACGTTAGGGAAATCATATTTTCTTGAAGGAAATGAGGCATGACCAATCACACAAAACGTGAGAAAATCCCTTGATAGATGACCTTTGCCACATGTAAAAGAAACTGTTCAGTGGCTGAGGTTTCATGGATTTCATGCATGGAAATCAGATTTTCTGGCCACCAGTGCTGTTCAGTAAATAAATAATCCATCATTGTGTCAAACAGTTGAAACATGGAGATACTGCCCTTGCTATATGAATGGACATTTCGAGTTAGTAACTTATATAAACTGTTTGCATGTCAGCAATTGTGTGAGCAGTGTTCTAGTTTTCACTACGTAAAATAAAACCACTTAGCCTTGGTGATGCTAACCTAATGGTGAGAGTGTTCATTTGATTCTGCCTACACCTATGAATTTACTGGTACGTGGTGAAGGCATTAGGATGAGAGTTCCATGTGGATTCTGTTGTGTGTCACAGCATAGTTCTAAATTGTTAGTAGACACTTCCAATGACAATATTAAATAAGCTTACATATTATTTCATTAAAACAAATTACAACGCCTTTCTTAAAATATGTTGGTATGATTCTCCCTGAATTCTGTTTTAAAGTTTACATTTTGAGTACATTGTGCTGCTATAATAAAGTTTGTTAAAATGATGATCCTTGACATCTAAAGATTATTTTTATTTTCGTTGGACAGGTCACATGTGTTTTACATTTGTTTTCACTAATTTGACTAGCTTTAGTACTTATATTTTAATTCTATGTTAATTTTTGTTTAGTATTTATTCAACTGTATCAGCAAAATACCAACACACACACACAAATGCACTTCATTTAGCTCCTAGATCTGTTTCTATTAATGTATCACTTCAGATTTCCACTTTGTCTCTGTTCCTCCTAAATAGGAAGAAATATTCAAGTATTTCAACCATGTTTGTGGCATTAAAAACATTTATGTTGCTTTTCAGCTATCTCCTGCACTCACCTTTGATATTTAAAGTACTTTCTTGTTAAAATGTCAGGCCCCTTCTGCCACAACAAAGAGTTTCCCTTTCCTGTCTTATCTTCTAGGTATTTAAATAGCACCTCACTTACAATAGCTCTTTTTACTCTTCCAGAAAACAGTGGGCATTCTTTTGCTTTAGGGCACAAGAAGTGCTCATTTCTTTCTATTGCCTGTCTAGCATTTTGAGAAAACTCTTATGAAATTAGGCTACCAAATGGGTATAAAGTAAGATCTATGGAAAAGCTCCCTGAAAATGGGAAAAAATTTGTAAGCATTAAATGTAAAATATTTTCATTTCAAACGATTCAGTCAAAAATTTTTATGATGTTACCAAAGAAGATATATACCATAGTTGTGCACTAATTTAATTCTGGAAGAAATCCGCTTTTAGAAGTATTTTCAGAGATATCTACCAGAATAGATTTTAGTCAAAATAAAAGTTTAATTTAATTTTTAACTGTTATAATAAAGATTGTTTTGCTTTTCATTTGGCCACTGTTTAAACTCTAAAGTCCTTACACATTTTTGGTTTAGGGTCTTATAAAAAAAAAGGACCAAAAGACTGTAAGAATATTATTTAATCTAACAAGTAAATTAATTTAAAAAACCAACTTTAATTTATAGGCAAGGGCAAAAAACAAAGAAACTTACAAAAAGGCATTATGCATTTTCTTGCTGATATTCTTTTTTTTTAAATGTTTCTTTATTTCTGAGAAAGAGAGAGAGAGAGAGAGAGAGAGAAAGAGCGAACATGAGCGGGGGAGAGGCAGACACAGAATCCAAGGCAGGCTCAAGGCTCCGAGCTGTCAGCACAGAGCCTGACACGGAACTCAAACTCAGGAACCGCCAGATCATGACCTGAGCCGAAGTCGGACGCACAACCAACTGAGCCACCCAGACTCCCCTCTCGTTTATATTCTAAAACAAATTAATCCTAGGACACTTGTTTTCAACTTTATAAGGTAAAACTACAACCAAGGAAAACTCAAAATATTTTGAGTATTTTTAAGAAGATCTATAGTTCAGGAGAGTCATTCATCAATAATATTTGTTCTTTATGAACATTATAAAAAATCCATATGTTTGTGGACCACCTCATTTGAATTATGATGTATTTTTAAAATCTATCATTCATTTGTCACAAAAGGGATTTATGTCCAGGAAGCACAAAGTAAATTGATACTATTACAAGGGTTTGCTTCAGTGGACATTTAAGTGCTGTTCAACAGGGTAGGGGAATGAAAACTAGGAAGCCACATTCCCTCAATATGGAAGTGAAAGGATTATAGAGAACATTCCACCAATGATTTCAGCCATGTTTCAAATCAAAGACAGGGATTCTGAAGAACATGTCTATAAGTACCTGAATGCTTCCCAAGACCTCAGGTGCTTCAGGACTCAAGTAGGTGATCCTTAGTTGAGGCTTCCAAAATCACAGTTTGCTTGTGTACAACTGCCTCTAGAAAACAAGGGGTCTCCTTTTTTGTCTTCAGAATCTAACAGGAAACAGTTCCAGAAAGGAATCATGAGAAATGAACTTCAAGTTCCTCCTTTGAGATGGTGGAAGGGACAGAGATGAAGCCAAGGGGACGATGAACATTAAAAATCGTCATCAGTGTTTCAATGGCTGTCTTCTATGTTATGAATTTATATTATTTTCTTAGTTAATGTAATTTTTTGGAAATATTGTTTCCAATTTTGCTAATTTAACTATTGAATATATCTATATATATTAAACATTCAATAGTTTAATAGTTCTAGTTTTATATATTGTTATAAATATAAATAGTTATAAATATATATATAATTTAAATATTTTACTTAAAATCTAGAAAAATAATAGCATAAAAGAAAACATAAGTTATTTCAGGAAATAAACCTGGTTTTTAAATGAAATGCATGATGACCTTAATTTTCAATTTGGGTTTGGGGTCAAGATGTTAATCTCCAAATAACTATCAAAATTTAATGATTCATTATTTCATATATCCATTTATCCAAAACTGGTTTTAAATTAATCTATTCTGTGGAGAATACTGTGAAAAGTACCCAGAGAGATGACAATGTGTTTTAAGGTGAAGTTGCTGTGACCCAGACACTTACAAATCAAGTTGGTGAAAAAATGACATATAGTTTGTAATTAAAAACCAACAACCTCAATGCAGGCTATGTGGCTAAATATATCCCCTTTTGAAATTTCCAAAATTGGTATTTCCAAGACAAAAATATTCCCAAATGCAGGGACCAGAGCTGAGGACAATATCAGGCCAATATACAGATTTGAGTTAAGTATTGTTAAACACAATACAACAGGCCTAAAACTGAACTGTATATGTTAAGCCCTGCATCACCAAACCAACACTTAACTTATAGATTTGGCTCTCCCAGAAATGGAACCTTAAACCAGTCAATCGGAAATTGGCAGATTAGCACTAGTTGGGCAATTGGATTGACCCCTGCCGTCCTCTCAAGTAAAGTAACTTTACAATAACCAACTCACTTTTTTGGCAATATACCTTCTTTTTCCCATTCCCTTCTGCCTATACAAGTCTTTAATTTTGTAAGCTCCTCGGAGCTCCTTTCTATCTGCTAGATTGGATGTCGCCTGATTCCAAAAGTTTTGTGCTCAAATTGAATCTTAAAATTTTTATTACTCTTCAGTTTATCTTTTAACAGTATTAATTATACATTTTGATGGGAAATTCTCCCTATCTCATGAAGAAACATACTATATTCAAAGGGAATTTTTCTTTTCATGTAAAGAAAATAAAATAGAAATGAACATTCTTTCTAAGACATTTATTTACCACCTCTTGGCTACTCAGGGTCCTATTTGAGGTTTTGTTAATATTTCTTAAATTGTCTAACATTTATAAGTGCATTTTGAAAGAATTAAATAGAAAGAAACTGAGACGGTCAATAATATAAAAATATGCATCTCATACATTCTACTAACTTAGTGAACTAGATGTTTTCTAAAGATACTAGGGAGAAAGACAGAGTATTTAGAATGTTAAATTTCAAATGTCATGTTGATATAGACCTTAGGGCCACAAATGTCAGTTTCACTCCAAAGTTCACCTATATTTTTAAGCATTTTTCTGCCTAAAAAATTCTGTTTTATTCTTGTTTCAGGCATACTTTTTTTTTTTTTTTTAGAAAACAGCCCATTTTTGCTATTTTGATGTAACAAAAAACCAAATATCTTTAGACTCTGACTATATAATCCTCAGCATGAGAAGCAATCCCTTCATTAAAAATAAATAAATAAGGAAGAGACTGTATCTTACACCCTGGAGAAATCCTGAGTATGGTTAGATACCCAAGAAAAAAAGCCTTTGAAATGAATCTAATGTCACGTTATTGAAAACGTAGCTGCACAGATTAACTTTTTTCATTCTGCAATGGCTTACAAAGCTTCAAATGCCCAGAAATCTCCTAAACCAGACCATTTAAGGAATCTAAATAAGCTTGCATGGTTTTAAGCTTTCCGACTTTGAATGCTAGCTTTGAAGTTTTGCCAGAACCTGACTGCAGAAGAGTTGCTTTTAAACTGAATTCATGACACTGGAATTAGTGTTGTAGGTTCAATATGCCTAATAACGATTTTGACCACGCTAACCATAGACAGACATCGCATATGGTAACTCTGAATTAATAACTCTCCAAAGATAAGATGTGTAAAATTCTGGCTCCAATATTTATTTATTTTTCATCTTTACACACTGGGCTTTGGATAGTGTCCAGTTTAAAGAGCCAATTGCTTTCATGGCACATGGCATTTGTCCATGGATAAGAGAACATAGAAAGAAGGAGAAAAGAAAGAAGGTTATGAGGCTTATAAATGTCCCAATATCATATTCCTTTTCCTTCCCTTCATTTTCTCTTTTATATTAGCTGAAAAAACCTGCAGCAAAATTCTGGGCAAAACTCACTGCCAAGTATCCTTTTGCCAATTTCCAGCCATGACCAATTGTCACTCCTCACTTCTCCGGACCTTTACATAAGCAAATTTTTCCTCATAACATGAGGTTAATTACAAAGTCTTTTTAGTAACAACATAAACACTTAATTTAATTTGAACACCTGCATTTTGCCACTCAGGGCAAAAACAAAATAAAACAAAAACAAAAACAAAAGGCTATCATGTGTGTCTCCCCTCCCATCCTACAGTTGACGTAAATTTCCCACCCAAATTAAAAAAAAAAAATCCCAAGTCTATATCACTGGAAGGAAAGTATCCATCTCACATATGGAGAGATTTATTATTGTCTTCAGTTCCCCAGATCTTCCAAGAAAACATCAATGCTGTTATTAGTATGTAAGCTTGTTACCTGTCACAAAATTTAGAGTTAGAATGTTGCCCCGTAAGGTTTATTATTCTGCCAACTAAAACATTTGATCTGTAATTCTAATAATAAGAAGCAGGTAGATATATTCAATAAGTACAAATAACTTTCATTAAACAAATGTATGTGTGCATAAACAGATTAAATACATATCTGAACTAGCTATTTCAAATGTTCATCCAAAAGAAAATTTAAAAATTCTTGTTGATGTGATTGATGACTTTTTGCATATTATTTTGTGAGATTTTTCTACTGAAATGTGGCCCCAGGTAACTAAATATGTTTAGAATTTCAAATAATAATTTTAACCAATTATGAGTGCCTACAGTGTTTTAAAAATGTTTTCTATATTTGATCTGAAAATATAGGTAACAAAATGTAAGAAAGAAACCATGCATTAATTTTCTATGTAGTTAGTCCCATTTATATAATGTGTCAAAAATAGTAACATGTAAGGGGAACCCTCTTACACTTTGGTAGGAATGAAAACTAGTGCAGCCACTCTGGAAAACAGTATGGAGGTTCCTCAAACAGTTAAAAATAGAACTACCTTACCATCTAGCAATTGCACTAGTAGGTATTTACCCAAAGGATATGAAAATACTAATTCAAAGAGATACATGCACCCTGATGTTTATATCAGCATTATCAACAACAACCAAATTATGGAAAAGAGCCCAAATGGCTATCAACTGATGAATTGGATAAAAGTTATATAAAGATATATAATGGAATATTATATATATATATATATATATATAGAGAGAGAGAGAGAGAGAGAGAGAGAGAGAGAGAGAATGTTACTCAGCCATAGAAAAGAATGAAATCTTGCCATTTGCAACAATGTGGATGGAGCTAGAAATTATTGTGCTAAACAAAATAAGTCAGAGAAAGACAAATACCATATGATTTCACTCATGTAAAATTTAAAAAATAAAACAAATGAATATAGGGGAAAAAGAAAAGAGAAGAAAGCCAAGAAATAGACTCTTAAATATAAGAGCAGACTGATGGCTACCAAAAGGGAGGTGGGTGGGGGGATAGGTTAAATAGGTAAATAGGTGATGGGGATAAAGGAGGGCACTTGTGATAAGCAAGTGGGGGGGCATTGTATTTAAGTTAGTGTCAGATCACTAAATTCTACACCTGAAACTGTTACACTACATGTTAACTAATTGGAATTTAAATACAAACTTGAAAAAACAGTAAAATTTATCATTATTTTTTTTTTACTTTCAGTATATAAACGTAAAAGTAAAACTTAAGGAAAATACATTATTTTTACAATTCTTTCCAATCCCACTTCTACATCCTCAATTGCTTAAGCATTTTTAATAAAGATTAGAGGATAATTCTAGAAGTTATACTGATTTTCTAAAATGCTCATTTTCAAGTGAATTTTTAAAAAACAGAATTTTTAAATAATAAATGAGTGAGCTGTAATAGTTTGTATCATAACTTCTTTAAAAGTATTTTTAATGTATAAAATCAAATGGGATAGTTTATAGCGCTTGAGATGAATGAAACTATACTGTTGATTGACAAACATAAAAATTATATTAAAAGGAAATGGATTAACTAAAATAATTACCAATTGACTTTAATCAATCATCAGCCAATATAAATATTTTCTGTTTGCCAATGTGGAACCCACACAGAGACATAAAAAAAAATGTTCTATGTGTTCTTGGACTGTAAGTTTCCTTCCTACTTTTCTTCCTTCTCTTACTTCTTCTAACTTAATTTTATAGAGAAGATAGGTTAATTTAAAAAAATATATATTGCTTAGTGGGTCTGCTTATTGTTGTCTTTTAACTCCTTCAACAATCACTGAACACTTAACACCATCACAGCTTTGGGTTAGGCTTTGGTGATATTTAGATGAAAACATTGCCCTGTATTTGAGGATTGCATAAGTCTATTGGTTAGACGGATGCAATACAATAAGACAACTGCCATAACAATACTGCACTGTGTTTGAATTCTATGCAAATTTGAATTATGCAAATTTGAAAGAGCATCATATAAAAAATTAATAAAGTCTTACTCTGTGCAAAAACTTTAAAATAGGGTGAATCAACCCAAAATTAAAAATTCATCAAATATGCATGATTTTAAAATTTATAGGCAGGATGAACTATGAACTTGTCTGTCTATTGAACACAGCTATCTATTGACACATGGTTGTGTCAACTTAATTGTTAAAAATTATCCACCATTTTTCAGAACTAGGTTTGAATTATTTGACTTTTTTTAAATGAAAATTTCCAGTATTTTCTCTCAAAATAAACAAAACACAAATAGGATCAGACAATTCATAAAATATGTTGTTAGGAAAGTAAGACTCTAAGCCTATATAAGGCTGCTATAGAAAGCTTTAGAGATATGATACTTTAACTAAACTTTGAAGTTTGTGTAGAAGTTTTCCAGTTAAATGAAGCAAAAAAGACTTCACCATACTGAGAAATAAGTATATACAAATATAGCATGTTGGAAGAGTAAGTAGTCCAATGACTTCTACTCAAGAACAAAGAGAGTGATGAACAATTAGGCTGGTGAGATAAGCAAAAGACACATGCACACACTAATTTGGATATACTATACTGGTGATGATAAGTTATTGAAAGACTAGGTTTTTACCATAATTTCTCAACATAAAACCTTGTAACTCAGTTTTAAAAATACATATAACATCAGAAGACTCTCCCAGATCTCTCTCTCTATTATTGAATTTTTCAGGAAAAAGGTAAAATGTATTCCTGTGACATACAAGACTGAAAATGATTCAACCCAAATTAATAATAAATACTGGTGGAGACTATGTATCAATATTCCCTCTCATTGGTGCTTCCCAAAGTAACTTGCAAAAGTAAGCATTCAATAAATGTGTCTTAAATTGAATCACGTTTTATTTGATCAAATAAATCAGATGTAATTTATTTACTCCTCTGTTTCTAGTTTGTACATTTCCTTTCCTGCTTCTATATATAATTAAGAATTCTATAATTCTCAAATAGCTCAGTCTTGAATTTCAGATCTGTAAAATTCTTGCTTTACCTATTTCAAACTCCCTTCTGGGATAAAAAAGACACTTTGTAAAGGTAAACTTAAAACACATAATGTAATATGACTTATAACCACTAATCCAGTTAGTAGTAAGCATTTAATGAATATTTTAATATATCCATGAAGAAAAATCCTGTATGATTTTGCTCCATTTTTTAACTCCTTGCTGACAGATGTCTGTTAGATTCTAAGATATCTTAGCCAAGAAGGCATTAAGTCAGTATCTCTATTTTCTCCTTTGTTTCTAGTTATTTTAAAATATATTACTGGGAACTTTTTGCTTCAAGCTTTGGCACACTACTTTGTTTCAGATCAACCTTTGTGCTAAAAACAGCTTGAAAACTTGATAGAAAACAAAAACAAAAACAAAAAAACAAAACTGTTTGAAGTCGTCCAAAAGCTACCAAGGCAGTGAGAACTTAATCCCATAGAGAAGGAAAATCCAGAGAGGAGTGCCCAATACTTAGTGTTGCTAAGACTTACCTGGTTGATGAAAAGGAAAAAAAAAAAAAAAGAAAAAGAAAAGGAATTTAACATATGTCTTAGAGGAGGGACCCTGGTTGGCGCTTCAAAGGGTTATACCTAGGAATAAAAGATTGACACCCACCTTACTACCAGTTCAATTTTTGATTGGCTTAAAAGGATTTTATCCTAGTCCACTGTCTAAAAGCAAAATTAATTGTCTCTGGAGGAACATAACATCAATAAGATTGTATCTTCAATTTTTCATGTACAATACGCACCATTCATTAAAACTTAGTCCAATTATGAAAAAATACAAAGGGTAATTTAAAAGCAGAGGGGAAAACAAAATAGAAACACTCATAGGAGATCCATACTGAAGTTATTGGATACAAACTGATGTACAATCATGATTAATATATTGAATAAATTAGAGACAAGTTGAGAATTCCAGCAGAGTATGAAAAAAATCAAGTAAAAATGCCAGGAATAAATAAATAAATAAATATATATATATATATATATATATATATATATACACACACACACACACACATATATGTATTTAATTATATATATAATTAAAAATTAATTGATACAATCTTCCATTTCTAACCAAAATAGAATAATGAGATTCAAATTTTCCTTCCTTAGAATGTTCCCTGCTTGAAATGGCCAAAATATGGAAAATACACATAAAACAATAGTTCTCCAGAAACTAGACTTCAGGCAATGAAGCAAAATTATCCCTAAAGACATGAAACATTTTATTTATTTTTGAGAACCAGATTTCCAGAAGGGGAGGAGCAGAGAAAAAAGGAGACATGATCTGAAGCAGGCTCTGCCGCTGGCAGCTGCGATGACGCAGGGCTTGAACTCACAAACCCTGAGGTCACAACCTGAACTGAAGTAGGATGCTCAACCAACTGGGCCACCCAGGTGCCCCTAAAAACAATTTAGAGGAACCCAATAACTGCCCCAAGTTAGAGCTTTGAGAGAGTGTCAGACTATATTGTGAAAAGGAGGCTCCCTTGAGAAGATGGAGCTGAGAACTTGGGGAAACCAAGGAGAATGGAGTTTGTAGAACAGAATCCTGGAAAGAGGATGCTCTGAGGGAGAAATATGGAGATCTGCAGAGAATCATCTCAGACTATTCAGCAGCGTACTGATCAGACATGCAGGACTAACTACCCAAGGCAAACAAAAGAAAATACTCATAAGGATGTATATGTAACAATGGCTAGTTGGCACTCACATAGGGTCAGAAATACTGCTAGTTTTCACTAAACAGGGTAGAAACCTCACAATTCATGTGACATTAGCTATAATATCCAGATAAGTCTTATCTCACATGTGGAGAAAAAAATTAGCTGTAAAATAAGCACTGCTTTGGTGCTGCCCAACTGATATTAAAAGCAAGAGCTAAAAGCATCAAACCATTTCCAAGTTAACTGCATTCTAGAACAAAGCTCACAAGATTCATAGGGATACAATAATATCAGGTATATAACAAGGTAAACTTCACAATATCTGGCATCCAATGGAAAAATTACCAGGCACGAAAAAAGCAAGAAAATGCAACTCATGATAAAAAGAAAAGTAAGTTAATTAAAATTCATCCAGAACTGACACATGGCTATAACTGGACTATATTCAGAAAGAGAATTACCAACATGTAAGATATAAAAGTACACAAATCAAAATTCTAGCATGAAATCTAGAAACCGGCTGTGACTTTTAAAAAGTGGTGAATTAATGGCATTCAAAGAAAGAAATTATGTCATTACAAAGAAAATACTGTTGAATTTGAACTGAATTTGACAGGAATAGACAATCCAAAATGAAACACAGTGAGGAGGAAAAAAAAAACAACTTTAAAAATTTAGAGCATCAGTGACCTATAGAAAAACGTTAAGTGGCCTAATTAAAAAAAAATTCTGGAAAATTATATAAGTTCCATAAAAATAATGAAACAAAGGTCTGAGAATGTCAAGGAACCCTAAGCACATCAGAAGCACAAATAAAACTGTGCTGAGGAAAATTGTAATCAAATTGTTCGAAACCAGGACTGCAGAAAAAACCCTAAAGACACCAGAGAAAAAGACATCATATGTATAGGAGAATACAGATGAGATTGACAGCAAGCTTTCCAATTGGAAAAGAAATGCAAAAAAAGAGATAATGGAGAACCACTAAAATTACTGAGGAAAAAAAATCAACCCAGAATTCCATACACATTACGCGATGTAAATTATCTTTTTAAAATGGAGGCAAAATGAGGACTTTTTGATATACAAAATCCAAAATATTTCATCTGTATCAGACCCACAGGTAGAAAAAAGGTGATACCAGAAAGAGGTATGAATCTACACAAAGGAATAAAGGGCACTAGAAATGATAATTACAAATTGTCATTTGTAATGATACAAATATGTAAGAACTTTTTTCTCATAACTTAAATCTCTTTGAAAATATAACTGTCTCTTTAAACCATAATATCAAGGTATTGTGGGATTTATAATATTATATGTATAATGTATGGAAATGAGAACATAAAGGCTGCAGGGTTCTAATTCTATATGTAAAATGTTAAGATATTAGTTGAAAGTAGCTTGACAATTTAAACATAAATACTATAAACCTTTACTAAAATAACAAAATTTATAACTAATAAGTCATAAACGGGATAAAAATTGTAGAAAATACAATTTTTCAACAGAAAACACAAAAAGTGGGGAAAAAACAAAGAACATGTGAGTTAGAAAATAATAGCAACATGACAGATTTAAACCTAACTGTATCAATAATCACATAAAATAAATGATCTGAAGTAAAAGACAGAAATAGAATAGAGAAACGTGCAAGACACAACCAATTGCTACCTATAAGAAACATACTTTAAGTATAAAAACACAAAAAAGCTATAAGTAAAAGGATGGAACAAGATATACCATGGTAACACTAACTGAAAGCAAACTTAATTTGCTATATTAATTTCTGATAAAGTAGATTTCAGACAAAAAATTTTACCAAGAATAAAAATGACTATTCGTGTGATAAAAGAAAGGATTAGTTCATCTGAGGCACATAACAATCTAAAAGGTCTCTACTCATCCAGGGGCGTCTTGGTGGCTCAGTTGGTTGAGTGTCTGACTTTGGCTCAGGTCATGATCTCCTGGTTCCTGAGTTTGAGCCCTGTGTCCGGCTCTGTGCTAAAGGCTCAGAGCCTGGGGCCTACTTCGGAATCTGTGTCCCCTGCTCTTTCTCTGCCCCACCCCTGCTTTTGCTCTGTCTCTCTCTGTCTTTCAAAAAATGAACAAACATAAAAAATTTTTTTTGCATGTCTGTACTCCTCAAAATAAAGTTTCAAAATGCATAAAGCAATAATTGCTGGATTAAGAGAAAAGAGACAAATACACTGTCTGTAGTTAGAGAATATCCACCCTTCATTACATAATAAAACAAGAGAGAAAGATCACTAAGGCTATAGAAGATTTGACTAAATTTGAACTGGTTGACATTTATAGAATACTCTAGCCAGAAATGTCAGAATTTATACTTATTTCAAGTACACATAGAACATGTACCGAAATAAGCTTTGTATTTGCCAAAGCTCTGAATATATCACAAATGTAATGAAATTAGAAACCAACAAAAGAAAAATCTCTGAAAAATCCTTAAATATTTGGAAATCAAATAGTATACTTCTAAATAATCCATAATACCAAAGAAAAAATTATTTGGTGGAACTAATTACCCTAAACACAAGTATGGACATGCAACAAAAATCAAAAATAAATAAATAAATAAATAAATAAATAAATAAATAAATAAATAAATAAATAAATATAAAAGAAGACTGCAAAACAGAAATAATTATAGATTGTTGATTTAAAACATAGAAATTAAAACCTAAGTAAATATCCTACAAAAGTGAAATATTTAAATAGCATTAATTTGTTCTAATGTCTTTGCTTTGTGACATTATACTCTCTAGGGTAACCATTAAAATAATAATAACATATCTAAATAATAATAATAATAATAATAGCATATCTAACTAGAAACCTAAAAGAGGGAAATGGAATAATTTTTTAAAAATTGAAGGAATTTAAAAGAGATAAAAAGAGTAAATAAAAGAGAACATAAAACATGTAGGACAAATGAGAAGCAAATCATAAAATGGTAAATTTAATTCCAAATACATAAAAAATTACACTGATATAAATGGTCTGAATATTCCAACTGAAAGGTATGATTGTTAAACTATATGAAAACAAACAACTAAACTTTTCTTATGAGACACATCTTATGCATAAGGACAGAAAGAGATGAAAAATAAAAGATGTAAAATGATTTATCACATGAACACTAACAAAAATGAAGCTGTTGGAAATGTACTGTATCAGAAAGAAATCTTTTTTAAGGCCATGGTCATCATTAGAAAAAAAAAAAAAAGAAACATGTCTTAATGATAATATGATTGGTCATTCAGGAATATATAAACATTCTAAATAAATTTAATATGATGGATTTAATAGAAATCCCTCAAAAGGGATAAACATTAACTTGACTGAAGTATAAGGAGCAATACACAAATTCAGAATCACACAATAACATTCATCTCTCAGTGAATGACAGTAATAAGCTAACAACAAAAAATCAGTTAAATATATAAAAAAATGAATAAATACGACCAACAAATTCATGTAATTGACATACATGGAATATGGTATCTAAAACCTGGAACATGAATTATTTTCAAGCACATAGGAAACACTTACCAAAGTAGATCATATGTTGATCCATGATGTGAGTTTTAACAAATTTTTGAAGGATTGAAATCATAGAAAATAGGATTTTTGACCACAATGAAATTAAACTAGAAATAAAAAACAAAAGGTAATTTAAAATTCTAAAATCTTAAAAATTATATCCTTTTAAAAAATCCATGAGGCAAAGAGGTCTATCTAATAGAGATCAGGGAATATTTGCTAATGTTCTGAACTGAATATAATAGAAAAACTACTCAACAAAATTTGTGGGATTCAGCTAGATCCATGTTTTTAAGGAGATTCATATACCTCAAAGTGTACATACATAAAACACTGAAAGGATAAAAATAAATTATCCATGTATTCATGTCAAAAGTTAGAAAAGGAACATTAAATTAAAGAAAGCAGTAGGAATAACTAACAAAGGTAAGCACAGACATTAATGAAATAAAAACAATGATCGAGTATGAACATAAGAAATGTTCATTCTTTGAAATGACTAACATAATGATAATCTTTGGCAAGATTGATAAGAAAAAGAGAGAAACTAGAATAACCAATATCAGGAATTAAAAAAATGAACATTAATGATTTTAGATTCACTAAAATCTATTTTCTATAAAATGCCTACACTAGACACTCATCTCCTTTCACAGTGAATTTTAATGAAGTACAGAACACATTTTAAAATATTATTTCAAGGCTCAAATTTCTACTTTGTACCTGACTAGGCAATTTTTAGTAAAGCTTAATGACCCTTAACTTTTCTGAACTTTTCTTAACTGTGCATGGACTGGCTTCTGAAACCAGTAAAAAATTCTCGTCTCTTTTTTCTCCATAAAATTATTATTCCCAAATACTTTTAATTTTCAAAGAAAAATACTATAGTTCTAACAACCTTCAATGATGACCAATTAGGTCTTTTTTTTTTTTTTCATATCATTATGAGTTCATGAATTCTTTTTTGTTTTGTTTCAATAAATTATAGTCTTTTTTTTTAATGCTCAGATTATCTTCTCATTTGCCAATGACAGCTTCTTCAGGGTGACTCATATGTCCTTTTTACATCACCACATTAGTTTTTGATAAACTCCTTGGTTCCTGGGAAAAGATGCTCCAGATTCATCTTGTACATTCATATCCTGCATTAGACCTGAAATCAGCCATTTCTCCAAGGACCCCTGGTTCCTTTAGTGAGAAATTATGTGTAGAGACCAAAAGTGGATGTTCTTTGCCATTGGGTTGCTATTGAGTTTTGCTCTTTTTAATGTACACAGCTAGGAAATACATGTTTTTAGAAAGAAAATATAAATCTTAAGTTTATACTGGTATTACAAATTCAAATTTAAGATTATAGAGTTCTTTTTTTTTTAATCTTTATTTTTTTGAAAGAGAGACAGAGTGTAAGGAGGGGAGTAGCAGAGAGAGAGGGAGACCCATAATCCAAAGCAGGTTCCAGGCCCTGAGCTGTCAGCAGAGCCCGACACGGAGCTGGAACTCACGAACCATGAGATCATGATCCGAGCCAAAGTCGGACACTCAACCAACTGAGACACCCAGGCACCCCAAGTTTATAGAGTTTTAAATGACCTATCTGATTTTATGTTTGTACCTCTTTTTTCCTACGTTGATATCTTGGTTCTCATAAAATTAGACATGATGCCTACTTCCTTTATATATACATAAAATAGCTTCAAAATAATACTTATATTATTACTACTAATTGTATTGATTATGGTTTAAGATTTCTCTCTCTTTCGCATCCTTACATCTTACTAGAGATACACAGTCAAAATGCATTATCTTAAAATCATTTGAAAGAATTCACTTCTTTGTATGGTTATGCTACCATACAATTGTTCTTTTGAAAAATATTGTATCATTTAGACCTTTTTAATATCTTATAAATTGAAAGAGATATATTTGTTCATGAAATTAAAAAGAAAATAGAAGACAAGGGACAGACTGGGAGAGAATATCTGCAAAATATATATCTAATAAAGGATTGTTAGCCACAATATACAAAGAATTCTTTAAACTCAATAATAAGAAAATGAACGACCTAATTTAAAAATAGGCAAAAGACCTAAGTAGACATCTCACTAAAAAAGATACACATGGCAAGTAACCCTATGTAAAGATGTTCCACATCATATGTCATCAGAAAATTAAAACAATTAGATACTACTACATAACTATTAGAATGGCCAAAATCCAGAACACTAACACCACCAAATGCTGGTGAGGTTGTTCATCACTGGTAGGAATATAAAGTGGTACACATAACTCTAGAAGACAGTTTGGCAGTTTTTTTGCAAAAATAAAAATGCTCTTACCATATGACCCAGTAATCAAGCTTCTTGATATTTATCCAAACACGTTGAAAACTTTGTCTACACACAAACCTGCAGACAGATTTTTGAGTGGGTTTATTCATAATTTCCAAAATTTAAAAGCAACCATAATGTCCTTTAGTATGTGAATGAATAAATGGTAGGACATCCAAACAATGGAATATAATTCAGTGTTAAAAAGAAATGAGATATCATGCCATGAAAAGACATGGGGAATACTTAAATGAATATCACTATGTGAATGAAGCCATAGGAAAAGGATACATACTGTATGATTCCAACTATCTAACATTCTGGAAGAGGCAAAAACTACGGAGACATTAAAAAGATCAGTGATTGCCAGGCGTTGAGTATGGGGAGGAAAGAAATCATCTATGAAAAATCACAGATGATTTTTAGGGCAGTAAAACTATCCTGCATGATGCTATAATGGTGGATACATGCCATTGGAACCCACAGAGTACAATACTAAGAGTGAAAATGTAAAGTTTGGGTGATAATGATGAGTCATTGTAGATTCATCAATTATAAAAATGTATCATTCTGGTGTGGGATGTTGACAAAGGAAGAGACTGTGTTTGTGCAGGGGTTATAAGAGAATTCTCTTCACTTTCTGATCAGTTTTGCTGTGAACCTAAAACTACTCTAAAAATAAAGTATATTAAAAAATGTGAAAGTAAGTAATGCTTGATCTGGTGGTTAAAATGGTATCACCAAGGACTTGACTTTGCCCCACATCTCTTTTTTGCTTTCTGAGGTGTGTTATCTCTAATATTCTTTATGGTGGCTTCCTCTAGAATCTTCCACGCCTATAAATTATAGTGGCAGCTTAAGTCTTACATTCTCACAAAAATAGAGAACATAAGAGAGATAGTCTCTTCTACAGAGACTCATTGACATATTGGGGAGAAAGTGTTTCTCCCGTAGAAACAGAATGTTCTCCCTGAAATTCATTGGCCCTTATTAAGTTTTCTGTACATCCCTGAGTTAAACACTGAGACAGTGGTATAGAACAAATGGATGGACCAAGGTTAATCAAAGAAAAGAGGATAGAAAACCCAACACTGATCATTTGTGTAAGTGAATAGTTCTTGAGAAGAAATAAAACGTTAACAGATGTATTTTTTAGTTCTTATTTCTTCCTGTGAATTTGAGTTATCATTTGCTGGTGCTTCCTTTCAGCTTGAAGGACTTCCTTTAGAATTTCTCTGAGAGCAGTTTGCTCAAACTCTTTTATTCATGGTTTATCCAGGACCGTTTTTTTTTTAATTTCAGTTCATTTTTGAAGAATAAATTTGCTGAATATAGGTTTTATTTTATTTTACTTTATTTTATTTTATTTTATTTTATATTAAGAGAGAGAGAATGGGGGAGAGGGGCAGGGGGAGAGAGGGAAAGAGAGAGAGAGAGAGAGAGAGAGAGAGAGAGAGAGAGAGAGAATCTTAAGTAGGCTCAAAGCTCAGTGCAGAGCCCAGTACAGGGCTTGATCCCATGACCCTGGGATTCTGACCCGAGCTGAAATCAAGAGTTGCACACTCAACCGTTTGAGCCACCCAGGCTCCTGGTAGATGATTTAAAAAAAAAAATTAACATTTATTTATTTTTGACAGAGAGAGATAGAGCATGAGTGGGGGAGGGGCAGAGAGGGAGACACAGATCCCAAGCAGGCTCCAGGCTCTGAGCTCTCAGCACAGAGATCTATGCACTATGAGATCATGACCTACACCAAAGCTGGACGCTTAACTGACTGAGCCACCCAGGCACTCCTAGGTGACTTTTTAAAATCAGCATTTGAATACTGTACATTTTTCCAGTGCTTTCTGGAATTGTTCCTGATGAAATTTTAGTCATTAATCATACAGATACTCCTATACATGATGATTTTTTTTCTTTGTCTTTTCAAGATATTTTGTCTTTGGTTTTCAAGTCTGACTATAATGTTTCTAGAGATGATCTCTTTATGTTCATTCTCTTTGGGAATGGATGAGATTCCTGGATCTGCAGACTAATGTTTTTCATCAAATTGTCGAAGTTTCCAGTTATTATTTTTTTGAATAGTATTTTCAGTCCCTTTCTTTCTCTCTCATTTCTGTTGGGAAATCCAATTATATTTACAATTGGTATACATGATCTTTTCCTATAGGTCTCTGTGGCTCTTTTCAATCTTTTATTTTTGTTGTTGCTGTTCTTCTTCCAATACATGAGCATGGCATTTTTTTTTCCATTTTAGCAGATGTATTCTTAATTGTCTTTCCTCTTGTGAGTCCTACATCATTTGAAAATGTTAGAGGAGAGTGGTACCCTGAACTGCAACACCTCTGTACCAACACCCGCATCATCCTGGTGGGGACTAAACTTGATCTCAGGGACAACAAAGATATGATTGAAAAACTGAAGGAAAAGAAGCTGACTCCCATCACCTACCCACAGGGTTTGGCCATGGCTAAGGAGATTGATGCTTTAAAACACCTGCAGTGCTTGGCTCTCACGCAGTGATGCTTCAAGACAGTGTTTGATGAAGCTTTTTGAGCAGTTCTCTGCCCACCCTTAGCCTCCACCACCAAGAAGAGAAAGAGAAAATACCTACTATTGTAAATATCTGTTCCCCTCTCCTGCCCTGACCTCTCAAAACGTTTGTATGCTTTGCTAAAAAATGGTGAAGCCTTTACGCTCAATGCCAAATTTCTGTAACAGATTAGTTTTTCCATAAAACCATATTGAACCAATTAAGAAAAATGCCTAGATCCAGGCATGTGTATGGGTGAGAAAGAACACTCAATGTTCAAGTCATTTATGTATCTCTCCTGGTTTTTACTTTCTACTGGACCTTTTTGAGTCTCCTCTTTCTACATGCACAAGCTAATGATATGCCAGGAGTGTTTAAATAGCTCAGGGCCTTTCCAGTTCCCTTTCCAGCTAGGTTTTTTGGTTCTTGTGAAAAACAGTGACTAGGAATATGCTTGCCCAAAACCAAATGCAACATCAGACTAGTGGAATAAGATAATAGCTATACCTCACATGCTACTTCCAAAAGGTAATTTTTCCAGGAAATAATGAGCCCCTGAGTCCATGGCGATAAAACCCTAGTGGTCCTCATGGCCTACCTTACCTTGGCAGAACTTCTACATTGCCCAAGCTTGGAGTGAGGAGGTGGTGTCAACTGAAGGCCAAAAGGACAAGATTCTTGCTCTCCTTGCCTCAAGTCCAACAATTTTTAAATATAAATGCTTTTCAGATTGTTTGGTAAATTTCTAAAGTCTTATAGTGGTTGTTTCAATCATGCTCATTTTATAGTTAGTTTTCGGGTTATATCTCATTCATCCATAAGTCCTCTATAATCTCTTTCATGAGTACAAAAACAAGGAATGATCAGGAGCTCATGAGCAGGAAGAATAAAAAAAAATACATGTGTTTATTTTTAAAGCAGTCCAAAATCCTCAGAATAAAATAATTAAATGTCTTTGCCATATTTTGGGTTTCTCTATGAAAATCTGCATACTCTAATTAACTTCCTATTATTACATTTTTATAAAATTCCAGGCCAGAATATTTTACGAAACCAACTCTTTATTAAGCAACTCATTATGTCTATTTTAGCTCTCCTTTGCTCGGTTCTTAAATAGCGAATCTTTTGATTTATTTATTTACTAAATTTTTACTACTTTTCTAATACATGCTAAATATTGTTCTATGAAGTTAGAAGGCAACAGTGATAAAGATGCAGATTTTATATTCAGGGAAATCATATTCTAAGGGAGAAGTTAAACAAACCAAGCCCATTAAAATATCAGCTGATAGCACAGAAGATATGTTATTTGACCTTCATAACACCTTCAGTAGAAAATTTTTACTTTACAGAAGGTGTTCTGTTGCCTCTGCCACCTTCTCTCCAACATACTTTCACATCAGCCGCATCTATTGGTCCCTTGTGTGTGCAGAGAGAAGTACAGAAACCTATACGGTTTTAGAAAGCTGCACCAATAAATTTTCTGGAAGCCACTATCTTTTCTCAAAGTCTTCCTTCTTTCCCAGAGCTTTCAGTAAACCCCCAGCCCCCACGGTTCTATTGAATCCCCTAAGCCTTTATATTTTCTAAAATCTTAATTGAGTACTTAAAAAAAATAAGAGTGAAACTACATGTTTTTAAGACAAAAACATTTCCAACTTTCTGTGATTAATACCAAGAAAACAGAAATTTTCATAATAATCAACTAAACAATTATTCTTTCGCTGTCATTTTCAAGGAAATAAATGTCAAAGCATGGTTTTATAGTGAAACACTGTAATAACCTATAAATTTTCCAGTGAAAGCAGCTCTATAGGGTAGATTCATGATGAGATGAAATGAAAGAAGCAGGATTAAGCAACAGTCAACTGATATTAAAATGTCAAACACAAGGTGAAAATAATCCTTTGATTGAAGATAGTAGAGTTTGTGGAATTCACATGTTTTCACAAGGATGAACAACTATTTCAATAAAGATATTTTCTTTCATTTTTTGACAAGACACTGTTCTGTTCAATAAATTGAGGGGAAAAAAAAGGAAAGAAATACCAATGCTTAGCTCCTGTATAAGTCAAAATAGGTTAACTTATGCTATGATAATAAACTAACTCCAAATTCTCAGCAGCTTAAAGCAATAAAAAGTTACTTCTTGTTTTTGCTGCAGGTTCCATGCTTCCACGCAGTGCAACGACAAAGTCTCTGCTCATTATAGGCACTGAGGCTGATGGAGGCTCTGTTTCAATACTTGCTTCTAACAATCACCAAGCCACAAGGAGAGGACTCGGTAAATTGTGTATTGATTGTTAACGCTTTTATCGAAAAGTGACATACATATTTCCATTCTCATTTCCTTGACCAAAAAAGTCGCATGGCAATTCCTAACCACAAGAGCAAGAATGTTAAGTTCTTCCAGCCACCTGGAAGTATAACCAGAATATTTGTGAGCAGCTCTAAATACTACCTCTGTTCTTCACGCAATCTACAATCTAATGAGGGGAATTAGACATCGACTCCAATGTCATTATAAGAAGAGATATGATAAGGGCTGACAGCATAATGATAAAAATATAATGGTAATGACAATAAAAAATGTTAATAATGTCTAGGTTTTATCAATTTATTATTTTGGCAGTCATCATTCTAAGTGTTCTACATGGTACTACTAATGCATTTTATTTTCAAAACAACTCTATGAGGTAGGTCGTCTTGTTATTGTCTTGTTTAATAGATGAGAAAACTGAAGTACCAAGAGGTTAAGTGACTTATGCATAACATATATATTAGTGAGCCAAGATTAGAACCTGAAGAATTTGGTTCCTGAGCTTGGACTTTACAGGCTATAGGACATAATAACCTGCTTGCCATAGTACTTTGATTTTCAACCTTTGCTTTTAATTTACAAGATGTGTCTTCATATAAAAGCTTACTTAAAAAGTTAAGAACTAATCCAAGTGATGCATCTTTAAAGTGGGGCAGCATGTACTGTCTTCCAGTTACAGATCTAGAAAGTTGGCATTAACATAAAAAAAACTTTGACATTTATTTGCTAAAAATATGACTAATTAATATAACCCTTCACATCCTCATACCTTAGCTAAATTATCTGTTTGTAACAGGTGCTTTGTGACATTAAAAAACAGAAAAAAAAACAAGTGTCCTGAGACACAAAGTCATGAGTCTATTGTCAGGCTAAAATTTAATAGACTAAGTTTTTTATTTCTAGAGTTCAATTTTTTAAAAACTTTCTCAACTACATGGACACAAACAAATCCAGGATTAAGAAAGCTGTAAAGGAAGAATGGACAATGCTCCATAAGAAGGCTGAAAAGCACTATCCTACCAGTTAATTATTAGCCAGCTGGGTAATCTTGTTTAATTCTATAAAGAGGCCAAAAAGCACAGCTATCTGGCAGCCACCAACAGAGAAGGAGAGTCTGAATACCCTCTATACTCCATGAAATCCATGCACCTGTCGAAAGTATTTGCTCTTCCAATCTTCAATGTGCTTCCCATTATTCATTCTTCATTAACATTGAAATGAGAAAAATACTGAGATTTATATTTTTCTAACTTCTCTACCACTAACTGCTTTCTCTTAAATTGTCTGCATATAAGAAAGAAACACAAAGCCAATATCTATAATATTTCTTCTCAGAATACAGCATTTAACTTTAGTAGTCATTACTACATATAGTTTTAAGGAGATATATACTTGAAAACAAGCAAATACAAATATTTGGCATCTTAGCTACCTTTAAAGCAATTAGGTGAAATATGAGAAATAATTTAAATAACTACAAAAATAAATAGATATATAGATATTATACATACCCCTCTTTCCTACACACAAACACAAAGACATTCATTTACTGAATACTTCCACTTTCTATGGTTCTCTTTTAATTAATCTCATGAATATATTAATGTATTTCAGCCATGCTACATAAAACTGTTTTTTAACCTCCATAATTATAAGTGGGTGTCAGTATGTTTTTTAAAAAAAGGTTAAAATATTTCATTTCTTAGATTATTTTCAACTCTACTGTTATTAAGATTAATTCATAACTGTAAATTTGAAAAAGCATTTTGGGTTTAGACAGCAAAACTGATAATATTTCAAATGTAGTTGTTCTACATTTAAAATGGAATCAGGGCACCTGGCTGGCTCAGTCAGTTGAGCATCCGACTTCGGCTCAGGTCATGATCTTGCTGTTCGTGAGTTCGAGCCCTGAGTCAGCTACTGTGCTGACAGCTCAGCCTGGAGCCTGCTTAGTGTTCTGTGTCTCCCTCTCTCTCTGCCCCTCCCCAGCTTGCACTCTGTCTCTGCCTCTCAAAAATCAATAAACATTAAAAAAAAATTAATGGAATCAAAAAATATGGTAATTTTACTGTTGAAACTAGTATAACATGAAGTGTTTTCTTGAAAGTGATTTTATATTTCTTAGAACCTTAAAATATAACTCTGGCATATCTCCTACATCTCTTCTTCATTCTCTGCGGTTTATATTACAGTGTGTGCTACTGAATGCAAAATTCAAAGTCTCTTTTAATTTTCAAAAAACCCGTAAGTGATTAAGAGGGTTTAACTGAAATTTCTTATGGTCCTTGGAGAAGTTGGACATAATACATAAAAAATCCTAAAAAAATAAAAACAAACAAAAAAATCATACTCACTTGAGACATTCTTGGTTTTTCAAATCTTGTCTTGTACTTCCTGCCAATGGTACTTTTCTGTCTGAGCTGTTCCCTAGTAAATCATTTTGTCTCATTCTCTAAGACATTTAAAATTCTTCCTTTCTCTTTTGTTTACAGTAGTTTGTTCTTTCATGGAAATCTGGGTACTGGGTAGTAACTTTATATCACATTTGTGTTGAACAATGAATTTCCCCAACTAAATAGTTACATTTGTTT
The DNA here is from genome assembly GCF_016509475.1 of Prionailurus bengalensis. Lineage (NCBI taxonomy): Eukaryota > Metazoa > Chordata > Mammalia > Carnivora > Felidae > Prionailurus > Prionailurus bengalensis. The sequence continues at coordinate 84,552,501 of NC_057349.1, forward strand.
AATCAGGTTATTTTTCTCCCAAGAACCCTGTTTATATTCTCAGTACTATAGCTATAAAATTTGATATTAGATTTATTTTTTTAGATTCCACAAGCATCTTCCATATATTTTCTCCTATATTGTAATGGGACATTTCTATAAAACACTATAGTCAAAGATATTATCATCATTGTCCCAGTAAACTACAAGGCTCCATTGCTGTCATTAAGGACTTATCTGCCAAGTTAGAAAACTTACGTTTTAACAAAAGTCTTTCCTGCCATCCAAATGGCCACAGCTGCCACAGTAATAAATGCCATCCTTCCTCAGTATCTATCTCTCTAAATCTCCAAAGAGTAATGTCTGAACAAAAAACAAAAGGGGTAAAATCTCATGGAGCCTGATTATATTTTTGGAATGAGCTCTATTAGCTGTACCTGAAGAGTTTAAATGGAATGGGAAAAAAAATAGAAATTTTTCCCTAAAAGAATTTTTTTCTGTACGTATGAGTATTGGTTATGCTAAATTCTGAAGTTTCCTTCTCTGGGTTAGTAGGGCATTCTAAGCCAAATAATTTCATCTGGCTTTGAGAAGTGCCATTATTTCTGTTAAGCCAACTAGAAGTTTAGCAAATTTTCTAACTTCCCTTTGATTTATTATGTAACCTTAAAGTTCTTTAATATCACTCTTTTTTTTTTTTTGCTATCTGACCTCTCAGTTACATTGTCATACATGTTTCTTGCTCTCTCAAAGGGAGGTGATCTAGATTAATGAGTTTGAACTCAACAGATTAATACTCTATAAGTAGAAATCATTTTTCAATTGGTATTATTTCACTATTTCAATTTTCTCAAATCACTCGGGACCCATACTAACCTAGAGGGATGACAAACAATAAGATTAAGCTAGAACAGCCATGATGTAAATTCTCACACAACCTTCAGAAAAATATGAGTACCAACGTTGTTAGGATTAGACCAACGACAAGCTAACTGCTGCCAAAGCAGAAAGACAATTTGTTCTTAAAGGATCTTACCAAGCTCTTTCCCTAAGGCTTCCCCTTTAACTAAAATCATGCCCAGGAGATAAATGGAAGCCAGTGAGTTATAATGTACAGAAGCACAGATTGTTCACTGAAGTTTGATCAAAGAGAATCAGACTAACAGAGCACAGAGACAGCATTGGTGGTGCAAATTAGTCTGGAAAGGTGATGTTACGGTTGTAACAGCCTTCCATAGAATCAGGATTTGTTAACATTGAACACGTGTTCTACAAATGTAGGCAGAATACTGTTGGAAAAATCAACAGATGGATTAACATTAATATTACACATTATCAATTATGTATTAAATGTTATTTATAACAATACTGTATTTTAGAAGGAAAAAACCTCAACACTGAGATTTTCATCATCTGTCTTTAAGAATTTCAGGTACCGTAACCCTGTTCTTCTAAGATAGTAGTATGGTGGTGGTAGGAGTAGTAATCGGAAGTAACTGGTAACTCCTAAATAATTGCAGTCGTTTGCACTATGTACCTTGTGAGTGACAAAAAAAGCATTCCTCTTTAAAGACAAACCGTTAAGGACACGTAACATTTATGATATTGCTTACTACATTATAAGCACATACCAAGTGATTTATATACATTGTCTATTAGTAGTGAGGTACAGAAAGATACATTTCTCAAAAGTGCTTCAGTATTTACTGAAATTTGATCAAAGAGAAATTTGACTTTTTAAAATCACATTATACAATAAAATAAACTATCTTCATTATGAATATATATTAGAAAGTTTCAATTAATTCATTGTTAAGGGATAATATGAATGGTGTTGCAAACATTTGATGGAGACCATATGACCACCAGAGAGTTTAGCTCTTTACCATCACATGATCATGTGAATATTCACTACAATAAAAATACTCTGAACAATTGTTTGACCAATATTTTCAAGATAAAAATAGAAGAAAGATGCTGCTAAAAGCTTTGAAAGTACACCTTCAGAGTCACACGTGACCAATTACAGTGCTTTTGGGGTATAAATATTACTCGCATATTACAACTAGGAGGAAAAGCTAAGTATATCAAAAGTAAAAAGCAAAACAAAACAACAAACAAACAAAAAACCAAACCTCACACACAAAAAATTAATATTTAAGTAGTGGTTAAATGGCAATAAAAGCACTGTTAAGAGAAATTGTAGACTTAATTCTCCATTAATTGATACAACAAATTGAATATTATCCATAAGCCAAAGACAATCAAGTAAGTTTTATCAGAAAATAATTTAGCTAAGAGATAGATCTAGAAGAATTCAGAACATGTGAAAAGAGAGGAATATTATTAATGATAAAGAAGTTTTATGTGGTAATATGTAACCCACAATAAAAATGTAATAGAGTACCTTTATTTATGTATGTTTGATGGATGGTTTTTGAGCTGGTGACAAAAATAAATGGTTAATGTAACGTTACAAAGGTACTTTTGCCTTGGAAGATGTATGGAGAAAAATAGATGCTGGACAGTGTATTGTAATCTTAGGTTTTACATAAACACCAGAGAGAAAAAAAATGCAATGAATTTGATTCCCAGTTGTCTCTTATAAAGATCTGAGGTGTAAACATAAATTTAAAAATGTGAATTTCTAGGCAATTCAGAATTTCTTTTTTTTTTTTTTAAATTTTTTTTAATGTTTATTTTTGAGAGGGTGAGAGACAGAGTGTGAGCTGGGGAGGGGCAGACAGAGAGGGAAACAGGAATTGAAGCAGGTTCCAGGCTCTGAGCTGTCAGCACAGAGCCAGACACGGGGCTCGAACTCACGAACCATGAGATTTTGACCTGAGCTAAAGTCACATGCTTAACCGACTGAGCCACCCAGGCACCCCTAGGCAAATCAGAATTTCAACAATTCTGTTCAGAATCTACTCACAAAAAACAAAACTTAAAATAAGTTTTGATGATTTCATGCAACTAACTATCAGATAATTGGAAGCATTTTCTAAACTACCAAAAGTAATACATGGTTGTGGGATATCATCATGGAGGAAAGGAGTATGAATTAAGTTTTAAAGGAGGGCACTTGTTGTAATGAATACTGGGTGTTATAGGTAAGTGATGAATCACTAACTTCTACTCCTGAAACCAATATTACACTATATGTTAACTAACTAGAATTTCAATAAAAACTTTTAAAAAAGGATGATGTTATTTTGAGTAATGAATAATATATTGGAAAATAGGTTTTGAGTGTGTATTGTAACCTGCTAAAGTTAATAATACTAATAGAACTCATTAATCAAAGATTTATTGAATATCTTCTCTTGCACACAAACATGCTAGACCTCAGAAACATCTGAATGAATATTGAAAGATCGCCTTCCCTGAAGTAGTTTATAATTTAACGAGATAAACAGATATGCATCATCAAAGCAAACCAACAAAAAAAAATCAAGTCAGATTTGACACTGTTCAAATATTTGTAATAAAAGATATTGATTGATTTGGAGAAGATGACCTTTGAATGTCATCTATAATTGATATACAGGTTTAATGCAATTCCTAACAACATTTCAGAAACAGTTGTGTAGATATAGACAATATTATTTTAAAGTTTCTATGAAAAGACAAGGAATCGGAATAACTCAAGCAGGTTTAAAAGAGAAAAAGGAAATAGGAGAAATAAGTCTACTTGATTTCAAACCAATATACATTTAAGTAATAAAGACTGTGGAATTAATTGGTGGAGGGACAGAGACATAGATGAATGAAACAAAATAAGGAACTCAGAAATCAACCCACACAAATGCCCACGACTCATTTTTTTGAATTAAGACTCTATTTTTTTAGAGAAACCTAAGGTTCACTTCAAAGTTGATAGGAAAATATAGAGATTTCCCAAATAACCCTTGCTTCCACACATTCATTTCCTACCCCATTGTCAACATCCCCAGCAGAATGGCACATTTTTTGTAACTGATGTACCCACGTTGACACATTATAATCATGCAGAATTCATAATTTATATTACTATTTAATATTGGTGTTGGGCATTCTGAGTTTGGATATACATAATAACTTACTTATATCTGTCATTATAGTACCACACAGAGTAGTTTTACTGTGCAAAAAATTCTGTGTTCTGCCTGCCTATTCATCACTTCCCACACCCCCAAACCCTGATTACCATTGATCTTTTTACTGTCTTCACAGTTGTACCTTTCTATCACAAATATAGTTGGAATTATACATTAGGTAGGCTTTTAAAATTGGCCTCTTTTAATTATTAATATTCATTTAAGATTTCCCCATGTCTTTTCATGGCTTGATAGTTCATTTCTTTTTAACATCAAATACTCTCATATTCTGGATTTTCTACCATTTATTTATCCATTCCCTACTGAAAGACATCATGGTTGCTTCCAAGTTTGGGCATTAATAAATAAAACATAATGTGCAGGTTTTTGGGTGAATGTAAGTATTCAACTCCTTTGAGTAAATACCAAGGGACATGATTGCTGAATCATATGGCATGAGTGTGTTTAGTTTTTTAAGAAACTATAAATCTCTTCCAAAGTGGCTATAACATTTTGCATTCCCACCAGCAATGAATGACAGTTCCTGTAGCTCCACAACTTCATAAGTATTTGATATTGTCAGTTTTCTCAACTTTGTCCATTCTAAAAGGTATGTAGTGGTACCATCTGATTTATTTGTCCTTCTTTTTATTCTCTCTCTCTCTCTCTCTCTCTCTTTCTGATGACATATGATGTGAAGCACCTTTGTCCCTGTTTATTTGCCACATGTATCTTTGTTGAGGTGTTTAAGTCTTGGTTCCTTTTTAAATTAGATTGTTTATTTTATTATTGTTGTTTTAAGAGGTCTTTGCAGAGCAGGCTTTAATAGATGTGTCATTTTTAAAAATTTTTCTCCTAGTCTGTGATTGTTCTAAACATTGTTTTGTGACTTTCATATAAAGGAAGTTTTAAATTTTAATGATGTCCAGCTTATCAATTATTTCTCACATGGATCATACCTTTGGTATTGTATCTAAAAAGTCATCATACCTTTGGTCATCTAGGCTTTCTCCTATGTTATCTGAAAGGAGTTTTATACTTTGTGTTTTACATTTAGGTCTGTGATCCATTTTTAGTTTTTGTGAAGGGTGTAAGGTCTGTATCTAGATTCACTTTTTTGCATGTGAATATACAATTGTTTCAACACCATTTGTTGAAACACTATATGTTTCATTGCATTGTTTTTGCTTCTTTGTCAAAGATGAGTTGAGGGGCGCCTGGGTGGCGCAGTCGGTTAAGCGTCCGACTTCAGCCAGGTCACGATCTCGCGGTCCGTGAGTTCGAGCCCCGCGTCGGGCTCTGGGCTGATGGCTCAGAGCCTGGAGCCTGTTTCTGATCCTGTGTCTCCCTCTCTCTCTGCCCCTTCCCCGTTCATGCTCTGTCTCTCTCTGTCCCAAAAATAAATAAACGTTGAAAAAAAAATTTAAAAAAAAAAAAAAAAAAAAGATGAGTTGATTATATTTATGGGGTTCTATATCTGAGCTCTCTATTCTGTTCTACTGATATGTTTCTTTTCTGCTACGACTACACTATCATAATTACTATACCTTTATAGTTAACCTAAGCCAGGTCGTGTCCTCCAACCTTGTTCTTCTTCAATATTGTGCTTGGTATTCTGGGTCTTCTTCCTCTCCACATAAATTTTAGAATCAGTTTGTCAATATCTCCAAAATAAGTTTGTTGGGTTTTTATTGGTATTGTATTGAATCTACTACACATCAATTTGGGAAGAACTGGTATCTTGACAATATTGAATCATCCTATCTATAAACATGGAATATCTCTCCATTTAGTTCTTTGAAATAAGACATCAGAGGGGCACCTAGGTGGCTCAGTGGGTTGAGTGTCTGAACTTTGGCTCAGGTCATGATCTCACTGTTCTGGGATCAAACCCTGAGTTGGGCTCTGTGTGGACAGCTTGAAGCCTGCAGCCTGCTTCAGATTTTGTGTCTCCTCTCTCTCTCTGCCCCTCCTCATTTGCACTGTCTCTCTCTCTCTCTCTCTCTCCCTCAAAAATAAACAAAAATTTTAAAAAATTAAAAAAAGTAAGACATCAGTGTTTCGAGAGGTTTTCTTCATGTAGATCTTATACATATTTTGTTAGATTTAAATCTATTTCATTTTGGGGGTTGCTCCTCTATTATAAACGGTATTGTGTTTTTAATTTCAAATTCCCCTGTTCACTGCAGGTATATAAAAAGCTATTTACTTTTGTATATCAATCCTGTACCCAGCATCATTGCTATAATCACTTATTAATGCCAGGATTAAAAAAAAATCCTTTTGAATTTTCTGCATAGACAACGCTATTATTTCTTTTCTTTTTCTTTTTCTTTTTTTTTTTTTTTTTGTCTTATTGCATTAGCTAGAACTTCCAACACAATATTGAAAGGAAATGGTGAGAGGACACATATTTGCTTGTATCTGACTTTCTGATCTTGGTGGAAAGCTCTGAATTTTTTTTTTTTTTTAGTATGAAGTACAGTGTTAGCTGTATTTTTTCTTTAGTAGATATTTGTTATCAAGTTGATAAAGTTCCCCTCTATTCTTAGTTTACTATGAGCTTTTATCATAAATAGGTAGTATATTTTAACATTCTGCATCTATTGATATGATCATTCAGGTTTTTTTAGGCTATTTGTGTAATGGATTATATTAGTTGATTTTGAAGTGTAAAATTAGCTTTGCATACCTGGTATAATCCCCACTTGATTATGATGTATATTTTTAAACATTTCACATTTTATTTGTTAATATTTTACTGAGAATTTTTGCATCTGTGTACATGAGAGATATTGGCTTGTAGTTTTCTCTTCTTGCAGTGTGTTTGTCTGATTTTGGTATTAAGGTAATGCTTGCTTCATAGAATGAGTTAGAAAGTAATCCCTTTTCTTTTATCCTCTGAAAGAAATTGTAGAGAGTTATTGCAATTTCTCCCTTCAATCTTTTGTAGAATTTATCAATGAACCCATGTAGCCCTGGTGCTTTTTGTTTTGGAGGGTTATTAATTATTGTCTCAATTTATTTTATAGATATAACCTTATTTACATTGTCTATTTCTTCTTGTGTGAATTTGGAAAATGATGTCTTTCAATAAATTGTTTTTTTTTTCATCTAGGTTATTAATTTTGTGGACATAGGGTTTTAATAGCCAAGCTGGTTTTGACAAAAACGCAAAAACAATTCAATGAGAAGACAGCCTCTTCAACAAATCATACTGGAACAATTCAGTATCAATGGCAAAATAATTGCCTGACCAAGTTTCACACCTTGTACAAAAATTAAATAAAACATGGACCATTAACATGAATATAAAGTGCAAAAATTTTATAAAAACACATAGGAAAAAGTTTTCAAGATCTAGGACTAGTAAAAGTATTATGAGACTTGACATACAAAGCATGACCTACAAAAGAAGAAAATGGGTAAGTATGATTTCGTTAAAATTAAAAAAAAAATATACTTGCTCTATGATAGTTTTTGCCAAGAGAATGAATAGGCAAGTAAAAGACTGGGAGAAAAATATTTTCAAATTACACATCCAAAAGCCTAGTATCTAGAATATATCAAGAACTCTCAAACTTCAACTGTAGAAAAAAACAAATAATCCAACTAGAACATGGGCGAAAGACGTGAAGAAACATTTTACTGAAGAAGGTAAACAAATGGAAAAAAAATAAATGAAAAAAAGAAAATGAAAGATGTAAACATCGTTAGTCTTCATGTAAACGTAAATTAGAACTTCAAGAGTTACTGCCATGCACCTCTCAGAATGGCTAAAAAAATAAAATAACATTTAACCACCAAATGCTAGCAAGTATGTGAAAGTACTAGATCACTCATATATTGCTGTTGGGAATATAAAATGGGACAGCCACTATGGAAAATTGGGAGTTTAACATGCCAATACCAAGTGACCCAGCAACTGCACTCCTGAAAAATCTACCTGAAGAAAGGAAGATTTATGTTCATCAAAAAAAAATATACACAAAATTGATATCAGCTTTATTTATAAGAGCTTCAAACTGGGAATAACCCAGATGAACCTCAGGGAGTGAATGGCAAAACAAAACATGAAGTACTACTCAGCAATAAACATAAATGCTCTGCTGATGTGAATTAATCTCCAGATTATTATACTTGTGAAAACATCCCATCCCCAAAGGTTACATATTGTGTGGTTCCATTTGTATAACATTCTTGAAATGACAAAATTATGAAACAGAGAACAGGCTAGTGATTGTCAGGGATTAAGGAGGGGTAGGGGCAGAGAAGAAGCAGGTGTGGCTACAAAAGGACAACATAAATCATCTAGTGGTGATGAGAATGTTTGTATACCAACTATATCAATGCCAATATCTGAATTATGATGATGAACTGTAGTTTTGCATAATGTTACCAGGAAAGTAGGTAAAAGGTAGGTAGGATTTGGAATTATTTCTTACAAATCATGTAAATCTATAATTTTCTCAAAACAAAATCCTAATTAAAAAAAATATGAAAATAAGGCCCTTATTTTTAGAGCAGGAGGTCATGTATAAGAAAACTCAGAAGTAGAAACAGTTTGTGGGCAATGTTCACGTTTTAAAAATACTGATTTTCACATGTCCATAAAATATTTTTACAGGTTGCATTCTTCTGGAAGCAGATTCCATAATGAATTAATGTACACAATATTTATTTTTGAGTGACTTGGGATTAACAGATATTAAAGGGGGAAATAAAAAAGGAGAAAAAGTAAGTAGAAAGTCCAGCTGTGAAGCAGAATAGACTACAGTATTATCTGACCCTTAAAGAGAGGCTCTGGAGCTAAAAAAGCCCATCGGAGTTATCTCATGTTGGGTGGTAATGACTAGGCTTATAAATACTGATTTAATCTGTTCTAGATTGAATGTTTGCATCCACCAAAATTCATAAAATGAAAATTTCCAATGTGATGGTATTGGGAGGTGGGGGCTTCGGAAGGTGATTAGGTTATGAAGATGGAACTCTCATGAATACGATTAGTGCCTTTACAAAAGAGGACCCAAAGAGCTCTCTCATTCCTTCTGCCACAGGGGGACAGAGCAAAAAGATGACCATCTATGAACCAGGAAGTGGGCCATTACCAGATACCTAATCTTCTGGCTTCCTGATCTTGGGCTTTCCAACTTCCATCACTGTTAGAAATAAATATTTGCTTAAAAAAAAATTTACGGTTAATTCATTTTTCAGAGACAGAGAGAGACAGAGTATTAGGGAGAGAGGGGCAGAGAAAGAGGGACACAGAATCTGAAGCAGGCTCCTGGCTCTGAGCTGTCAGCACATGACATGTCAGACAGCTAACCGACTGAGCCACCCAGGCACTCCTAAATATTTATTTTTAAACCACCTAATAATATTTTTGTTATAGCAGCCAGAACAGACTAAGACAGAATTTGATACTGAGAAGTGGAGTGATGCTATAACAAACATCTAAAAATGTGGAATGGCTTTAGAATTGGGTAAGGTGTACAGGCTGGAACAATTTTGAGGCACATGCTAAAAAAAAAAAAAAAAAAAAAGCTTCCATCATTGTGAAAGGGTGATTTTGGGGAAGGCCCGGAAAAAAAAGAGGAGAGCTAGGGGAAGAAAACACAAAAAAAAAAACCCACAAAAAACAAAAAACACAATCTTCTTACAGAATATTTAAGAAATCTTGAATAGAATGTCGGTAGAAATATAGATAATAAAGGCCATTCTGATGAGGTCTCAGATGAAAATGAGAAACATGTTATTGAATCTGAAGGAAAAGGCTGTTCTTGTTACAAAGTGGCAAAAAGCACAAAACCAAAACTAAAACAAAACAAAGCAAAACAAAACTTGGCTGAATTTTGTTCATGCCCCAGTTTTTTGCAGAAGGTAGAACCTACAAGTTATGGATTTAGGTAGTTAGCTGAAGCTACTTCTAAACAAAATGTTGAAGGTGTGGCTTTTGTTCTCCTGATTGCTTATAATAAAATACTACAAGAGAGAAATGACTTAAAGATGAAATCTTAATCAAAAAAGAAGCAGAACTTAAAGATTTGTAAAATTGTCAGGGGACCCATATTGAAAAAAGTGTGCCCAGAAGAGATCACTAAGGGTGTGGTTAACCAACCTTTCATAAGATTAGTCAGCTACTTCTACAGTAGCCAGGAGCTATTGTTCAAGACAAAGAAAGATGACCTCTTTCCCTAGCAAGGCATTTCAGAGATCCTCAGGGTTGCCACTCCCATTATGGGCCCCAGAGTGCAAGGGCGCCAGGGACAGAGTGGCTCAAAGGAGGAGCCACAGACTCTGGGACCTAGGGACACTAGGGCTCTGTTTCTCTTATTTAATTCCTTATTTTTGATTCCTTTTCCTGACTGTCTCATCAACTGTCATTGAGCTCACCAAGGAAGAAAATGTGCAAGCAGGGGGGAAGGGGCCAACTATATATAAAATGTAGTTTTATATATATACCCTCAGGGAGGGTAGTGACTTTCAGGAAAGTTAAATAAATCATAATCTAGGTCAATAGTAGCTGGAATAGTGTTTTTTGAACCAAATCTGTTAGATTCCAATTTCATGATTTTTAGACCTCACAATATAGGTTATCTTTATTCAAGCTGACAACAAAACAATCATTTACTTACCTACTTTCCTATTGGAAGGAATAATACTCTCCTGTATTATTTAAAAAGTTAATCATCTCTCATTTTCTTACACAAAGCAACAGAGTGTGAAAAACCAGAGGGATTTTAATAGTAGCATGCACAGTACAATAAACAAGTCTATACTAAGTTCATCAGAGCTATTATTTCCAGTATTTTCAATCACCAAGATGGAGAGCTAATATTATTCCCATATTATAGATGGCATAATAAACTCAAAGAAGATAACCTGCTGTAAGTTACTATATTTTTAGATAAACAAAGACAGACTTAAAGAATAGAAAGTTAAAAAGATAAAATATGGAAAATAAATGTGACATTTCCTTTTTGTCACTAAAATCATATGTACATTTCTGTAAGTTTTAATAAGATCATTAGCTTAATTTTAGTGTGTCAATATATTTCTGAGATCCTGTGTAACAACTATTTATTTTATTTTCAAATGTGGAATATTTTATTTAATTTTTTTAATGTTTTCATCTTTTGAGAGAGAGAGAGAGAGAGAGAGAGAGAGAGAGCACAAGTCAGGGAGGGGCAGAGAGAGAGGGAGACATAGAATCTGAAGCAGGCTCCAGGCTCTGAACTGTCAGCACAGAGCCTGATGTGGGGCTTGAACCCACAAACTGTGAGATCATGACCCGAATGAATTTGGACGTTTACTGACTGAGCCACCCAGGTACCCAGGAATATTTTCTTTACATTGCATAAGACCTAGTTAGGTAAAATCATATAAATATGGAAGTTTCATAATTATATGTGGGTATGTAAAAACTCTTGTTCAAAAATGGGATAATAGCATTCTAATGCATTCCAATTCATTAGAGTGAATTCATTAAATGAATTCTAATTCACTTTCAATGAATTTTTTCTTTTGTTCTTCCCCCTTTTTACCTGCTAACTTAGGCTATTGGCAAGTTACCCCATCCCCACCACTTATTAACTGATGCCATTATTAAAGGCTGGAGAAAACTCTTCTAGGAGGTAGCTTTTCTGAAGAGGCAACATGTTAATTTTATCCTGCCTCAACACAAGAAAAATATGTTCCTCCATTCTGCAATAGGTCTGGAATCTCTCCCCACCACACAGTTGTTGCCCCCAACCTAGGCTGGCGTGCATAGGAGACTTCCTCCCATTGCATGTCAGTTCCCTCATCAGGGAGACAAGGGCAAAATGTTCAGAGTATATTTTTGTCACCGTTGATTAATCAAAACAGAACCATAATAAAGCCAAGTGAGTGTAAAATAACCAAAAAACAAAGACAAAAACAAACAAAAACCTTGGAAATACTCTTCACAGAAATTTATTAGATGTTCAACTACACACTTGCATTCTATTTTCAGGAGATACATATTAACAGTTATACTAAAGTCAGTCAGGACACAATTTTTTCATTTATATTAATCATTCATAAGCTGTATCACTTTAATCTTCATTAATTGAGGGATACAATCTATTTAAGATTAATTTGTCCATATTCTAAATGCGCAATAATTATTTGAGTGAAGTTGGAGAATATGAATATTTATACCTCTAAGTTTAAATTTTATGTAACTTGATTATGTTAATTTACCATTAAAAGCCATAAAATCATCAGTAAAATTTCATAAGCCATTAACATTTCCAACAATGAACACAATTATAAGGGTAAAAAGATTGAAATTTTTAACACTGTTTTACCAACTAAATATTATAGATGTTAATATATAATTTCTTTTGTTTTTCAAATATTATTTAGAGTATGGTAGTAAAATAAAACCTATTTTAACACAAAATAGGTTTGTCAGAGATTATTTTTCTAAACATAATATATAGTTGTTCTATATCTAATCTTTCTCTAGATTTTGGGCCATTCTACCATACACACTGGAAACCAATGATTAATATATAAATATACTTCATATTGTTTATTTGTTGCCAAATAAAATATGTACATAGCTAAGAAACACAAAAATAAATTGCAGCTGTGCCATTTCGAGTTTGTTCAGTTTTCCAATAGAAAACATTGTTTCCGTAACTTTTAAATTAACACATGCTATTTGCTGAATTTTAGAAGCCAAGTATTTGTTATCAACTATCCTTTTAGTAGTCATTACCAGTGCTTTTCTTAAACATACAATAAACCCATATTTTACAAAAAACATGAAGATAAATGTGTTAATTCCTCTACTTACAAGGATGAAATAAGAGGTCATAGGCAAAGTGTGTTGATAGACCCTTCAACTATAATAGAAATGGATTAACATTAAACATAATGGCAAAATACCACCTCTTTTGAGCTTACAATGGTTAAAAAAATAAAACAGGAAAAGGCTCTTTATAAAACCATGAACACAGTTTTAAAAAAACCTTCCCACTTTCTACTGCAGAAAACATAAATTATATACTTTGCAACCAGCTGTAATGGTAGGCATAGGCAGCTGGTCCAATTTACTGTATAGTACTATTGTACATATTGTTTGATGCACAAATTACTTATAATTTCTAGAAGTGCATCTTTGCAGTTTGATATTTTTAAGTAGCACTCCAACAACTTGAAAAGTTGTAGACTTTTGGAGAGGCTAATTCTGAAAAAGCTTTACCATTGCTGAGTATGTTTTTTCACATCATGGTTTACAATAGTCCATTTTGCATGTTCAAAAAAATAAACAGAATGCATGATGCTTTCCATAGACTTCAGGAAACAACTTAGCAAAATTTTGATGATTTTTATGTTCTGATTGTTGTGATTCTTAATGTTAAATCTTTTAGCGGTGTCCACTGCAAAAATAAAACCATACCTCAAAAATCTGCCATCATCATAATTAGAAAAAGGAATTCAAAACTTTAGAGAACACTGAATTTGGGTCAAGTATACTGGAAAAGAATTCAAGAATTTGAGCAAAGAGTTATTAAAAGAAAACTCCTGGTTTTCTAAAACCAAAGAGGAAAAGCAACCACCTAGATTAAAATCAAAGGTCACTTTACCCACTGTGAAAATGTAAGGAGACTGAAACAAGCGTTTTTTCCAAGTATCTGAATTTTTCTTTTCATATGTTTCAGTGTGTTGAATCAAGAGAAGAGAAGGTTAAAAATCTCTTTTCTCTCTTTTATAGTACCATGTCACTGCAAGTCAAGTGCCCTAGGATGGCCTCTTCTATCAGCAGAAATCTTGTGTTTCTGGCTTCTACAGGCTCTTGGACAGTCTGCATAGAGTTACTGTCACAGAGCACACTACCCAGACCTATTTGTCCCTGAACATGCAGGTTCCATTTTTGCTCATATACTAGCTTCTCTACTATGTTCTCCTATTGTTGTATCCCTATTCTCTTGTGATGACAGTCACAGATGATGAGTCAATAAGGGAACAGTAAGTAAAAGTAGTGTAAACTGGTATTGAATGGACTTTAATTATAAGCCCATTGAATGATTATGTTTCCCTAAATGTTTCCTTTGGTATTTAAGGCTCACTGCATTTTCCTTTGAAAGCCTTGGTAGGCTTAAATAAGGATTAACTCATTATAACACTTGTAGATCTCCTCTATTGACCTTGGCTTTATGTTCCAAGCATTTTATTTTTATTCCATTTTATATATTCTGCATTCATAAAATATTTCAAGTGCTGACATTTGCTTTACCTTTATTCCTTTGTAGAAAGTTCTTAATACTACTGTACAGGAATATAAACATAGGACAAGTCTACACAATTATATCCATATCCATATATATGTATATACACTGACTGATCTCACCTTGTGTATAAGGTTCCAATGATATTTTATGTTTTTTATATATTTTTTATATAATTTATTGTCATTAGCTAACAGAGTAGATACAGTGTACTCTTGGCTTCCGGAGTACATTCCCATGAATCTTCACTTACACACAACACCCAGAGCACATCTCAACAAGTGCCCTCCTCAATGCCCATCACGCATATTTCTTGAACTCCCAACCTCACCCTCATGAAGCCTCAGTTTATTCTCTTTATTTAAGAGTGTCTCATGGTTTGCCTCCCTCTCTGTAACTATTTTTTCTTCCTTCCCTACCCTCATGGTCTTCTGTTAAGCTTCTCAATTTACACATATGAGTGAAATTTCACATTTTCACATATGAGTGAAATCACAATTTCACATATGAGTGAAAACATGTGATATTTGTACTTCTCTGACTGACTTATTTCCCTTAGCATAAGGCCCTCCAGTTCTATCCACATTGTTGCAAATGGAAAGAGTTCATTCTTTTTCATCACTGAGTAGTATTCCATTGATATACCACATCTTTTTTATCCATTCATCAGTTGATGGACATTTGGGCTCTTTGTATGATTTGGCTATTGTTGAAAGTGCTGCTATAAAATTGGGGTACATGTGTCCCTATGGATCAGCACTCCTGTATCCTTTGGATAAATTCCTAGTGGTGCTATTGCTGGGTCATAGGATAATTCTACTTTTAATTCTTTGAGGAACTTCCACACTGTTTTCCAGAGAGGCTGCAGCAGTTTTCATTCTCACCAACAGTGCAAGAAGGTTCCCATTTCTCTACATCCTTGCCAACATCTGTTGTTTCCTGAGTTAATTTTAGCCACGCTGACTGGTGTGAGGTAGTATCTCACTGTGTTTTTTTTTTTTGTTTCCCTGATGGTGAGTAATGTTAAGCATTTTCATGTGTCTGTTTGCCATCTGGATTTTTTCTTTGGAAAAGTGTGTATTCATGTCTTCTTCCCATTTCTTCACCAGATTATTTGTTTTTCAGGTGTTGAGTTTTGTAAGTTCTTTATAGATTTTAGATACTAACTCTTTATCTGATATGTCATTTGCAAATATCTTCTCCCATTCCATTGGTTGCCTTTTACTTTTTTTGATTGTTTCCTTCACTGTGCAGAAGGTTTTATCTTGATGAGGTCCCAATAGTTCATTTTTGCTTTTATTACCCTTGCCTTCGGAGACATATCAAGTAAGAAGCTGCTGCTGCCGAGGTCAAAGAGGTTGCTGCCTATTTTCTCCTGTAGGATTTAGATGGTTTCCTGTCCCATATTTAGGTCTTTCATCCATTTTGAATTTATTTTTGTGTATGGTGTAATAAAGTGGTCCAGTTTCATTCCTCTGTGTGTTGCTGTATAGTCCAGCACCATTAAAGAGACTGTCTTTTTTCCATTGCATACTCTTTCCTGCTTTGTCAAAGATTAGTTGGCCATATATTTGTAGGTTCAATTCTGGGTCCTATATTCTATTCTGTTGGTCTATGTCTGTTTTTGTGACTATGCCACACTGTCTTGATGATTACAGCTTTGTAGTACAGGCTAAAGGCTGGAATTGTGATGCCCCAGCTTTGGCTTTCCTTTTCAACATTACTTTGGCTATTCAGGGTCTATTGTAGCTCCATACAGATTTTAGGATTGTTTTTTCTAGCTCTGTGAGGAATGCTGTGCTATTTTGATTAGGATTGCATTGAATGTGTAGATCGCTATAGGTAGTATCAACATTTTAACAATATTTTTGCTTCCAATCCATGAGCATGTAATGTTTTTCCATTTCTTTGTGTCTTATTCAGTTTCTTTCATAAGCTTTCTATAGTTTTCAGCACACTGAGCTTTTCCCTCTTTGGTTAGGTTTATTTCTACGTATTTTATGGTTCTTGCTGCAATAGTAGATGGGATCGATTTCTTGATTTCTCTATTGCTTCATTATTGGTGTATAGAAAAATGCAACTGATTTATGTACACTGATTTTATATCCTGTGACTTTCCTGAATTCATGTATCAGTTCTAACAGCTTTTGGGTGGAGTCTTTTGGGTTTTCCATGCAGAGTATCACGTCATCTGTGAAAAGTGAAAGTTTGACGTCTTCTTTGCCAATTTGGATGCATTTTATTTCATTTTGTTGTCTGGCTGCTCAGGCTAGGACTTACAATACTAGTTAAACAATAGTGGTGAGAGTGGACATCCCTGTTGTGTTCCTGATCTCAGGGAGAAAGTTTTCAGTTTTTCCCCATTGAGGATGATATTAGCTGTGGGCCTTTCATATATGGCTTCTGCGATGTTAAGGTATTTTCTTTCTATCCCAACTTTCTTGAGGGTTTTTATTAAGAAAGCATGCTGTATTTTGTCAAATGCTTTTTCTGCATCTATTGACAGGACCGTATGATTCTTATCTTTTCTTTTATTAATGTGATGTATCATGTTGATTGATTTGTGAATGTTGAACCAGCTCTGCAGCCCAGGAATGAATCCCACTTGAACATGGTGAATAACTCTTTAAATATGCTGTTGAATTCCATTTGCTAGTATCTTGTTGAGAATTTTTGCATCCATGTTCATCAGGGATATTGGCCTATAATTCCCCTTTTTTTTTTTTTTTCAACGTTTTTTTTTATTTATTTTTGGGACAGAGAGAGACAGAGCATGAACAGGGGAGGGGCAGAGAGAGAGGGAGACACAGAATCAGAAACAGGCTCCAGGCTCCGAGCCATCAGCCCAGAGCCCGACGCGGGGCTCGAACTCACGGACCGCGAGATCGTGACCTGGCTGAAGTCGGACGCTTAACCGACTGCGCCACCCAGGCGCCCCTATAATTCCCCTTTTTACTGAGGTCTCTGACTGGTTTGGGAATCACAGAAATGCTGGCTTCATGGAAAGAGTCTGAAATCTTTCCTTCCATTTCTTTTTTTTTTTTTTTTTTTCTTGGAACAGCTTGAGAAGAATATGTATTAACTCTGCTTTAAATGTCTGGTAGAATTCCCTTGGGAAGCCATCTGCCCCGGACTCTTATTTGTTGGGAAATTGTTGACAACTGATTCCGTTTCTTTGCTGGTTATGGGTCTATACAATTTTTGTTTCTTTCCATTTGAGTTTTGGTAGTGTGTGGGTGTCTAGGAATTTGTCCATTTTTTCCACATTGTCCAATTTGTTGGCATATAATTTGTCATAGTATTCTCTAATAATTGTTTGTTTCTGTGGCGTTGGTTGTGATCTCTCCTCTTTCATTCATGATTTTATTTATTTGGGACCTCTCTGTTTTCTTTTTGAGGAGTCTCACTTGAATTTTGTCAATTTTGGTTCTTTCAAAAACCAGGTCTTAGATTCAGTGATCTGTTCTACTGTTTTGTGTTTGTTTGTTTGGATTCTATACTGTTTATTTCTGCTCTAATCGTTATTATTTCTCTTCTTCTACTGACTTTGGGCTTTCTTTGCTGCTGCCTTTCTAGCTCTTTTAGGTATGAGCTTAGGTTTTGTATTTGAGACCTTTCTTGCTTCTTGAGATAGGCCTGGATTGCAATGTATTTTCCTCTTAAGACTGCTTTTGCTATATCCCAAAGGGTTTGGACTGTTGTATTTTCATTTTCATTTGCTTTCATATATATTTTTAATTTCCTCTATAATTCCCTGGTTGACCCTTCATTCTTTAGTAGGATGTTCTTTAACCTCCATGTGTTTGAGAGATTTCCAAATATTTTCTTGTCGTTGATTTCAAATTACATAGTGTTGTGATCTGAAAATATGCATGGTATGATCTCAATCCTTTTATACTTATTGAGGGCTATTTTGTGACCCAACATGTGATCTATTTTGGAGAATGTTCTATGTGCACTTGAGAAGAATGTGTATTCTGCTGTTTTTGGATGAAGAGATCTGAATATATCTGTTAAGTCCATCTAGTCTAATGTGTCATTCAGAGCCATTGTTTCCTTACTGGTTTTCTGCCTAGACAATCTATTTGTCCATTGTTGTAAGTGGCGTGTTAAAGTCCCCTACAATCATGGTATTGTTATCTTTTCATTTATTTATGTTTGTGATTAATTGATCCATATGCTTGGGGGCTCCACATTGGGGGCATAAACATTTACAATTGTTAGCTCTTCTTGATAGACCCCTTAATTATGATATAATGCCCTTCTTCATGTGTTAGTCTTTATTTTAAAAACTAATTTGTCTGATACATGTATGGCTACTCTGGCTTTCTTCTGACATCTGGTAGCATGATAGGTGGTTCTTCATCTCTTCAGTTTTAATCTGCAGGTGTCCTCAGGTCTAAAATGAGTCTTTTGTAGGCAGGATATAGATGGATCTTGGTTTTTTATCCATTCTGATACCCTATGTCTTTTTATTGGGGACATTTAGTCCATTTGCATTCAGTGATTATTGAAAGATACGGATTTAGTGTCATTGTGTTATCTGTAGGTGTCCTATTTGTGGTGATGTCTCTGGTCCTTTGTAGTCTTTGCTGCTTTCCACTCACACAGTCCCTCTTAGGATATCCTGCAGGGCTGGTTTAGTGGTCATGAACTCCTTTAGTTGGTTTCAATGATATTTTACACATTACTTCATGGTTAATAGACTGTTACTTCTAGTATAGACATCTCTTTGACCTTCAGAACCATTGACTGAGTTGTATGCATGGTTTCTCAATTTGATTGGTCAATGACCTCTCAAACTCAATTGAACCTATAAACTCTGATTCCCATTCCCCAGATCACTCTTTCTCATAACTTTCATATTTCAGGGAACACAACTACAAAACATCCAGTTTCAAAAAAATGGATATCATCCTGTATTGGTTAGCTAGAGTTACCAAAATAGAGTACCACAGATTAGGTTGCCTATACCGCAGATCTATTTTCTTATAATTCTGGGAGATGGAAGTCAAAGGTCAGGTGTTGGTAGGGTTGGATTCATCTGAGGTCTCTTTCCTTGGCTTGTAAATGACTATAGTAATCTCTCTTCATCTAAGGTTTTTCACTGTATGAGGTTTTAGTTACCTCAACTGCAGTCCAGAAGCAGATGATCCTGCTGACATATCATCAGAAAGTAGCCTAAGTCTACGTCACAATGCCCACCTCATTCACTTCACCTCATCTTATACATAGGTATTTTATTATCTCACACCACAAAAAGAAGAGTATAAAACTAGTATACATTTGAGACAGAGGCCACATTCACATAACTTTTATTACAGTATATTGTTATATTTGTTCTAGTTTTTGTTATTTTTAATCCCTTACTGTGCCTAATTTATAAATTAAACTTTGTCAGAGGAAGGAATAGGAAGAAAAACATAGTATGTATAGGGTTCAATACTATTTGTAGTTTCAGGCATCCACTGGAGGTCTTGGGGCATATTTCCTCCAGATAAGGGAGAACTGCTGTGTCTTTCTGTTTCTTCATATGATTTTCTCTCTGTACCTGTGTCTTCTTTAAGGACACCAATCATACTGGATTAGGCCCACCTTAATAGCCTCACTTTAACTCATTAAAGACTCTCTGTCTCCAAATACACTCACATTCTGAGGTACTGGGGCTGAGAACTTCACCATGAATCTTGACATAACACATCCTTAATCTCTCCTTCAT
Source organism: Prionailurus bengalensis (assembly GCF_016509475.1). Lineage (NCBI taxonomy): Eukaryota > Metazoa > Chordata > Mammalia > Carnivora > Felidae > Prionailurus > Prionailurus bengalensis. The sequence goes on from NC_057349.1 coordinate 84,572,534, forward strand.
CCTTACTCCCCTATCTTCAATCACCAAACCCTGTTAATTCTACCTATTAAATATACCTTTAATATATCTGCTTTGTCTCCATCACACTGCACTAGCCTAATCTATGACAGTATCAGTTTTCATTCAGATTTCTCAGACTCCTAGTCTCATTCTGCTTCAATCATTTCTCTATATTGGTTAGAATGACCTTTCTGAAATTCAGATCTGATTATATCACAACAGTGACTGTATCAAGTAGTGTTAGAAGCTCAGATGAGCTGCCAAAGTGTCAAAGGAGCCCATTAAACAACAATCCAAAAATGAAGTAGTTAAGCCTTTAATTACCTACTGCCATGGTATAAGCAATAGTCTAAAGTGGAGAAGGTGCCAATTCCCCCGGTTACATTTTCTCCCATGGAAGGGTGCACCAGTTGAGGGTTACACAGATCAGTGCAGATGTAAGGGTTGTCTTATAATTGAGGAAAACCTAGATAAAAGGCTCCAGCAGTTTTATGAACCCTGAGGCTAGGGGAAGATGCAGAAAAGGGCTGGTAGTGGAAAAGTACTGGATACTGAGTCAGAGTGGGGAAAAGTGTCTTCAAAGTTTCCCCTTCCTCTCCTCTCTTCTAGAAGAAGGATCTCTGACAAAGGAGCTAGATAAAGAGATCTAGGACTGAGATGCCTGGGCTAGAAATGCAAATATTCCTAAGATCAGTGCTGGCTCAGTAGAGCCTGAGTTCTTGACTACAATTCCTTTGAGAGCAACTGCAATGTTATATCTGTGTACCAAGTGTGGTGTGTGTGTGTGTGTGTGTGTGTGTGTGTGTGTGTGTGTGTTTGTGATGGGATACTGGAGGAATGGGGGGGGGGGGGTGCAACTTTATCCCATGAGGCCTGCCAGGTAAAGCCTCTATAATTGCCTATTATCAAACTGGAAAAATGACATAAAAGATTTTAACCAGGAGCTGGGCTTCTAAAGTAGTACAATGAGAGAGTTAAAATTTAAAAGTTAGAATCAGACTCCATGGAGTCAAATCCTGACTCTGGTATTCATAAACTGTGGATCATAGACAATATTTTGAACTTTCTGTACTTTACTTCCCTCAATGAAATTTGGTGTAAAGATAGCATGTATATTTCATGGATTTTGTGCCTTAAGTGAATTAATAAAAGATTCTTAAAACGTCACCTTGTATATACTAGTTGATCAATACAGGTCAGCAATCATTACTATAAGCATGATCATTATTATTATGATTTTCAAGAGGAAACTAACTAAAAAATATGTATGCTAAAATTAATTTAATCACCTTATAGTTTCAACTTATAAATATGTATGTTTCTATAGACAGTTTGGAAGAATAATAAAAAAAATGGTCATGATGCAGTACAAATTATCCTTATTATGTCCTTACTAAGGTGACTAACACAAAGATTTCTATATGAAAAAATGAGCTGCCTATGAGAATATTAAATGGTAAACATTAAATTATGCTAAACAGACATATTTTCCTATCTTAAAGATGAAGCATGTAAAGCTCTTTCTTTCTCTCAAAAAATAAAAAGAGGGTCATCTATTACCATCATTACCATCTGGTGCCTTGAATGAAAATACATTAGTATACTGAATACAAATCATAAAATTATCTTAACAATTATGTTGCCTATCACTGAGTTAAAATGTTCTGGACAATAAATGAGGTAATAATATGGTGCCTTTAATCACAGATGTAAGATCAGTTCAATAGCTGGCTGAATTTTTATTTAAAATTTTTTTTAATGTTTATTCATTTTTTGAGAGAGAGATGGAGACAGAGAGTAAGTGGAGGAGGGGCAGAGAGAGAGGGGGAGAAAGAATCTGAAGCAGTCTCCAGGTTCTGAGCTGTCAGCACAGAGCCTGACATGGGGCTCGAACCCATGAACTGTGAGATCATGACCTGAACCAAAGTCAGATGCTTAACCAACTGAGCCACCCAGGCACCCCAGTTGGCTGAATTTTTATAAGAATTACTCCATTACCTAAGTTTTGATCATTCTCATCCTTTTTTAAAGCTGTAGATCTCCAAATACATTGTGACCTTTCCATGAAGAGAAATATTTAAAATATTCACTTGGTAAAAATTCTTAGGAATAGCTTTGTTAGTGTGAGGGGAAAAGCATAGAACAATCCAATAAATGCATATTATAATAATATGGCCCCCTTGAAATTTCTTACCATGTATAATTTCAGATAAAAAATTCAGGATGGAATCAGTATTTCTAATGCAAGTCAGCCAATATTTATTTAACAAGTGATACAGAAAATCTGAGGTAGTTTGTAAAGAGATGTTGGCAGATCTCTAGAGGATTGTGATTACTCTAAGGCTTGATAAAACCTAGTAACCCTGAATGGCATATGCTTAATTGATAATGGCTGGATTTTATTAACTTAATAATAGGATTGAAAATGGATATAATGGTTCTGCACATCTAATCCTTATATAGGAGCCGTTTAGCAGTGAACATCGAATATTTGGTTTTCAAGTCATAACTTGAATTAAGGGGGTTTAAAACTTATTCTTAAAACTAAATCTCAAACAGCAGGCTATGTTTAACTATTGACAATATGCAAAATTAGGTAGTGTAATCACTTTCATTTAAGCATATCAGAGAACCTTACTCCACCAGCATGCATGCCTTTATTGTCTATTATCTATTATCACCATCAGTTAACAATCTTACTACCTTTTTTCCATTTCTTTTCATGTGGAAAGACTCTTCTGTTACACTAACTATTGTTTTGCCTGTGAAAGTGGTATTACTGCTTAACTGCAAGGCTAAGTGGTCAAACAACCTGGTTAAAAGTCTAAGCAGGTAGTGACAGGCTAAAAGATAAAATATTGAATCCTGAGACTCCATTTGTAATGAATCTATATCTTACATGCCAAAATCATTTGGCTACCCATAGTTTAAGGGATCCAAGGGAACACTTCAAAGAAATAGATACAAGGGAGGATGAGTCTTTGAACTAGGAGATTCTTTTAGAGTGAAAACACGAATTGCCAAAAAACCACAGATGTTCACCACATGAACAGGTGAAAAAATACTACTCTTTCAAATATATTTATCAAAGTCTTTTCTGCCTTTCTGTAATTTCATTTTAAATGGGCCTCACTTTTCAGCTGTTCTCTGCTTAAAAACCTTAATAAGTAAAGACAGATTGTATGACTTCATTAACAATGGTGAGCCAGAATCTCAAGGCCTTTTCTGGGCCTCTTTTCTCGGCATATGTAATTTTCTAATTGCTGTTCTCTAAAGCAAGAACTGCAATTAGAAAAATGTTATCTGAGGACACAACTCAACTGAACATTATTTGGCATTTCAATTTGTTTTCTAGCATTGAATCATTGTAATGGAAATTCTACTTGAAAACTTGGTTTGTCATAATCACCTGCTTATAGTTTATCTACATGTATGGATTTCCTTTTTCAAATCTTCATTGGCCCATAAACATACTTATTAGCACCCATGAAAAATTCACTGGAAAGCCCCTAATAGCAACTAGTGCAAGAAAGCAGAGCAGCAAGATGCATTTTTAAAATACATTTATTTATTTACTTATTAGTAGCACTGTGGAATTATTAAGATGGTCTTTGGTAGATTAAAGATGACTACAAATTCTTTGCAATTTCTGAGAGGTAGAGTCTAATTCCCTTTCCCTTGAATCTGGGCTGGCCTCAGTGAACCGTTTGGCCAGAAGGATACTGCAAAAATGTTTTGAGACTTCTAAGGCTAAGTTATAAGTGTTGCAGCTTTCATTTGGGTCTTTTGGAACACTTGGTGATTGAAATCAGTTGCCAATTTGTGAAGACACACATGCAGACCCACAGAGAGGCTCATGTGAAGCCTTATTTATTTATTTATGCAGATTTATCATAGCAAAACTACGACTGCTGTCATTTTACATTGCTAAATTTAAGATTTAGTGATTTATTAGTAATGCAGCAATAGACAACCAGAACAAGGACTGTGGCTTAAATAAAAGTATGCAAAAAAGAAGGGCAGGGAGAGATTTTAATTTTTCCGTTTACTTATTTAATGTATTATATTGTTTTATTCTCTTTAGAGTTCAGTTGTTAATAAACATTCTTCTGGTCTACCAATCTGGATGTCTGTAAATCTTGAAGTTTTTTCTAAATTGCTTGCAGTGATTACTATGCCTTGAAGAGAACACTTCAATAACTTCCTATCAGAAGTTTCTTTACAGAACTTCCTCTGTTCAGTAATTCTTAGTAATGGGAACCAAGAACATATATTAATCTTGTCAAAACAGCATCACTCTGCATAAGGTACAAAATAAATATGAAATAAAGAAAGTGATGGGGGCGCCTGGGTGGCGCAGTCGGTTAAGCGTCCGACTTCAGCCAGGTCACGATCTCGCGGTCCGTGAGTTTGAGCCCCGCGTCAGGCTCTGGGCTGATGGCTCAGAGCCTGGAGCCTGTTTCCGATTCTGTCTCTCCCTCTCTCTCTGCCCCTCCCCCGTTCATGCTCTGTCTCTCTCTGTCCCAAAAAAAAATAAATAAACGTTGAAAAAAAAAGAAAGTGATGATAATGAACATTATTGATCTAGTGAGAGATCACTAGTTCCCTCAAACTCCCTCCCTACCTCAGTAGCTGACAATATTACCTATACAGTTACTCAGAACTGAGCCATATTTGACTTCTCTATATCACCCAGACTTTGAAATCCCATTCACCATGAGTTCTATTAAAATTATAGCTCACACCTGTGCACTTATCTCCATCTCCTTTGCAAGGCCATGGGTTATGTCACTATCTTTTCTTACGCACAACCACAATAATAAAATCCCCTAATTCCCCTTTCCTTCAATATTATCCATTCTCAATGAGAAGCTAGAGTGAACTTTTTAAAAGGAAAATACCGAGTGTATATGGCTGAAACTCTACAATGAAAACCCTAAAGATTTTTACAAGACCTGATCTCCAACCACTTTATTCAGGAATCTGTTTTGACTGCAGTATCTTCTGTCACTCAACACTATAGTACATTACAGTACAATCACATTTTCTTCCTTTCCCACTGCATCTTCCTTAATGTCTTGAATACTCTAACCTGGATCTTCAAGTAGCAGGCTCCTCTTGTTTCTTAGATCTCAGATCTCAATCCAAGTAACCCTGACCACTGTGTAGTTTACAGTTATTTCTCTCCTTTAATCTCATTTGATATTAGTTTCTTCATAAAACTAACTGCAATCTGATATTACTTTGTTGATTTTTTTTTAACTTGTTACTTAATTGAATATCCACCCACCTGACCTAGTACCAAGTGCTGGAAGAATAGGGATTACATTCTTTCCTGTCCCAGAACCTAGAAATGTTGTGGCTTGTGGTAGCTTCTGCATAGATATTTGCTAAATAAACAAATAAATAATTCTTATATTTGTTTCTAGAATATGTTTCTCAAAGAACTTTGAACCACATAATAGGCATAATGCCATAAATTTTCACTCTAATTCTAAGGAAATATAATCATCAGGAATCTTTATTATCTTTTGAAAACAGCACAGATCCACTAAATGATTCTTTACCAAGTTCATGTTAAGAAAAGACAAGGACAGAAAAACAAACCAGTCTCTTTACTGTAGACTGACTCTAATTTTCTGTGTTTTTTTGTTATTGTTTTCCACTCAAATGCACTCATTCAAATAGAATAGAATAGATCTTAAAAAAGTATTTCAAGAAAAGAAAATGTAACCATTATAACCAAGAAGAAAGGAAAAGGTATCTTAGAGATGAGAAATGGTATCAGTATTCTTTTTAATAGCCATATGCATTGGGAAATGCAATAATTTTGAAATGATTAACAACTCTTAAATATGAACAAATCTGTTTTGCAAGGAGACATGAAATCCTTATCCAATTTCCTTCATTCAATACAAGGTAAGAAATTGTGGAACATCAAATAAACTATTTTTTTGGAGTTTAAAAAATCAAATTAGAGTTTTGTTAGAATGAAAGATTACATTTTCAAAAGCAGGGGTAAAAAAATCAGTGCTGAAAGATGTTGGAAATCTCTACTAAGTCATTTATCCACAGAAGTTTTATATTAATGTGTAATTTTGTTCTAAATATTTTTTATTTCCAATAGTCTTTAGAAAGTATTAACTAAATTTGTCTCTAAACTTTTTTAAAAAACTCTTGTATTCAGAAGTATGTATGTTAGTAATATATACTTATCTTTATATATATACACAGAGTTTATTACATCAATGTTATCACCATCTGGTATCTTTTTAATTTGTAGTAATAAAATTAAAATCGGTAAAACATAAAGATGTGCTAGACCTCTAAATTCCAGGGAATTCACTCTGTCTTAGAGCAAATCACAAGGTAATTCCATCTTCTTTAAAATAAATCAGAGTATTGCACATCTTGAAAATGAACATTTAATAATAATAAGACAAAGGATGAAACAAAACTGAAGGTATAGTTAACAATTATTAAATGCTTACTATGTGTGAGACACTAAATTCATTTCATTAATAAATTTCAATAATCAGATTAATTAATTTAATCCTCATAATAATCTAACAGGGTATAAACTACTTTTATACCCAGACAGTAGTGCTAAGACACGTTAAATAACTTTCCTTACTCAAGTCATATAGCCAATGTACTGAAATTAGCATTCAGACCAAGGTGGGTAGTCTGACTCCTCAGTGTAAGTTCCTGATTATTATACTGTGCTGCCTCCCAATGGAAGTTTTAGGTTCTCAGCACATATAGATTTATCCAGTATAGTACATTTAGATCAGGATCTTTGGAGTTAGGCATAAATGTTCAAATACAGTTCCACCACATACAATTTTTTGTCATTTTGAAGTTTCCTAACTTTCTGAGTTTTATTTTTCTGTCTTCATTAGAAAATGATTTTTCCCACCATTCAGGAGTCATTATAGGAATGAAATATTTTTACATAATGAGGTGTCCAGCATTGTGCTTGACATGAGCTTGGTGATTAATAAGTGTTAATTTCCATTCCTTACTTTCTAATATGACAAGGAATGTATATAGAAGTCAGAGTATGTTGGCATAGTCATCATACATGAACTCAAGGACTAGTTAGACCACTGAAAGTCATTTATTAAAATAGAGCTGACTTCCTAAATAATCTGAATGCTCTTTTGACTGAGATAAGAAACTAGCACTAACTAAAGGAATGTACCCAAGGTTGTCTTATAGGTTTTACTCAGATCTCCCTCACAGAGAGTTGAAAAATGTTTAATCTACATTTGGAAGTGAGTTCAAGGTTATAATAAATTATGATTGATGGAAGTTTTGAGTTAGCAAAAGTGTTGGCTGTTCAGAACATCGGAATTCCAGTACAAACTCATGTGGTGAACTTGCATCGGCATAAAGACATAATGAGACTACCAAAGATGGCTGTGCTGGTTGTGTCCAGCAGAAGAATACCCAGTGTACAGGATGAGTGGGGACTGAAACTTAGCCAGTGTTCCATGTGCCAAATCCTCCAGTTCAGCACAGGAATTATACAGTAACAATACCATACAAACTAAGATAAGTGCATGCTCAAATATATCCCCGCCATTCCCTAAACAAACAAAATCACAGGGTGACCAGGGACCCAGGATTTCAGGACCTTGTATATTTTTATATTTAGACCTGGCTGCACAAATGTCTTTTAGATAAAATTATTTTCTGTTTAAGACACAAATTAATACTTACTATAGAAAATTAATTAGTAATAATTATAATTTTGGTATACGCCCTTTTCAGTATGATGTAAGCAGATACACATGTATTTTTTTCTCCAGAAATAAGATTCATATCATACACATATGTCATAATCTATTTTTATAGTTTATCATTAGATTTTTCTCTTCTGTAGATCTTATGCTAACCTCTTTATTTGAATTGATCTTTGGAAAAAAGCTAAGAATTAAATAATTAGTTCAAGAATATGGGTATTTTAAGTTTTTCTTTGTTTGGTTTCAGTAAATTGCTAAATTATTTTTAAGAAATGTTGTGATATTTTACATAGTCAATAGCCATATATTAGAGTGTCATTTCACCACCACCTCATAAAACCTTGATATGCTATTATTCTTCATCTTCAGTACTGAACAAATGGTATCTTATTATAATATTAATTACATGTTACTATATTAATCATAATCCAGAAAGAGCCATTTGCTTATTTTCTTTTGAAAATTACGTAATGATAAATTTAGCCATCCTTCTATTGGGATGTTCATCTTTTCTTAAAGTTTTAAAAGCATTCTTTTAAATTTTGTTCTGGAAAAAGCAATCATTGAAATAAAGAAAAAAAGCTACAACTAGAAGCATGTTTATAAGTTAAACACAATATATGCATAACTCAGATGTATGTATGGAACATTATCAACACTTCGACTGCCTTCTTTTTTTCTTTGCTTTCATTCATTCTTTTATACCCCCAAAGGTAACCTCTATTCTGATTTCTATCACTGTAGAAAGTTTTTGCCTTCATATAATTGAAATCATATAAAGTCTGGCCTTTTTTTTTTTTTTTTGATCCTTATTTTCTATGGGATTGATCCAAGATTTTGCTAGAAGCAGTTATTTTTTTTTCCTTTTTATTCACCATGTGTAGAAGCATTAGTTAATTATTCTTATTCACTTCATGAACTGACTGCAATATATTTATATATGATATGGCTTACGGACATTTCAGTTGTTTCTAGCTTTTGCTTATCTTGAATAAAGTGGCTATGAATATTTTGGTATAGATCTTTGGGAGCACATATCTACCTATTTCCGTTTTGTGTATACACAGGAAGGGAATTACTGGTTTGTACAATTTGCATACCTTCAACTTTAATAGATGCTGACAGTGTTTGCAAGTAGTTGTACTCATTTACACTTCTAATGGCAGCTTATGAGAGTTCGGGTTGCCCTATCTCTTTGCCAACATATAGTCATCTGGTGCATGTTTGTAATTTACTGTAGTTTAAAGGGGGTATTTCTCTGATGATTAATGATGTTGAACAATATGTTAACTCTTCATCAGGATATTCTCTTTACAAAGGTAATATTTAAGTCTTTTACCTATATCACTATTAAATTTTCAGCTTTTTTCATGTGGATTTGTAAATTCTTTATAAAGTTTTAATAATATGCATTGCAAGTATCTCCTCCCACATTGTGTTTTTTCATGGTTGTATGGGTTCACTTTTAATGAACCAGTAATTTTTGATGCTATAGTGGACATTATGGATAATGTATAGTTTTTCAGAATATCATTTGCTTCATCCAGGAGTGTCAACGTTATTTGAATAGTATTTAACAAATTATTATCTTGTAAGTATTTCAATGTCCTTTTATTCTTCTTTAGTCATTTTCATCTTTAATTCTGTGGTTTTATAAGCACTCATCTTTTTTTTCTTAAGTTTTCAAAGATTTACTACTTTATTATTTTGTATTTATTAAATACTTTTTATAATTTATTTCTATTTTCATATGTGTTTATAGTTTTTCTATCTTTCCTTATATTTATTTTGGCCATCTCTATCATTTTTTAGTTCAACACTTAAGTCTATAATTTTAAATATTTCTTATTTAGAAAATAAAAGTGTTTAGGGCATAGATCTTCATCTAAAAACTTCTGTAACTGTGCTCACAGATACTGATACATAATGTTTTCATTCCGTTTCTTTTTAGACAGTAAGCAACTTAGGTATTTGTTTTCATTCTGCCAATAGGAATTTTTTAAAAGAAAAATTCTTGTTTTTGTTTGATTTTTGGTAAATTTAAGGCGGTTGGGATTTTGTTACTAATTTTTAATAGCTTTTATTTTTTCAAGCAGTTTTAGGTTTACAGCACCATTGAAAAGAAGGTACAAAGATTTCCCATATACTCCTACCCCCACACATGCACAGCCTACTCCTTTATCACTATAGCCCAAAGGACTGGTATAGTTGTTACAATTACTAAATTTACTTGACACATCATTATCATCCAATTACATTAGGGTTAATGTAACTAACTTATAATTTAATTTCATTATGGCCAGAGAATATGGTACATACTATTTCTTTTTCTATAGAATTCCTTGAAGTCAGGGTCTGTTTCCATGTTTCAAGAGCATGAGAAATGACAGCACATTGTTCATGTTCAGGGCATGAAATATATTTGAAGCTGTGTGTGTGTGTGTGTGTGTAAAAAGATTAAGCATGAGATAAAGAAAATTTTATATCTCTTTATTAGTTTATAGTATTCTAGATGTTATTAATATTCTCAGTATCTTCACTTGTTTGTGTCTACATACGCAGTAATGGACCTAGTTTAAGTTTCTTACAATTGGTTTGTGTCCTATAAAAATTTATTTTTGTATTTATGGAAACTTTTGTTATATGAATTCCAATCCATACATAAAACTTCTTAATAATTTCTCATTGTAGATTTTTGTAGTTTATCATTATAAGTTCTCTTTGCTTCATTTTATATGATTTACATTAATATTGTATTACTAACATCCTTATTTGTTTTGATTTGCATTTATCAAGTAGTTGTTCTTTTTCCTTTAACTTTCAAGTAGTTATATAGCATATGGAAGAGGCTGGAGTTTATATTTTGGATTAAATAGGAGTGTATTCATTTTCCCAAAACAACTGAATCTCATTTACAAATATTGATATTTCTAATATTCCTGTGTTTAGATGTGTCTTACACATTTTGATACTTGCTTCTTTGTTTTCAGTATCTGGGTCAGTAACTTCCAGAGTCCTGTTCCTACTATGATGTATGTTTACTGGTAATCCTCCTTTAGTTTGATTGATATCACTGATTTAACAATCATTCCTTACATTTTGGGTTTGTAATTATTCCTTCTTTCATTGGAGAGAATTTTGTTGTTGGTGGTGTTGAATTCTCTTCTATTGTTTTATGTATTCATTTGCTTCTACAGTTACAGGTAGAAATTGGGGTAAAAATGCCTTTACAGGACTGTTTTTAAGTGAAAATTATGTCTCCCATTTAATAAATTGGTAAGTTTTTATCTTGATTCCAACTGAACCACTGTCCTGCACCATTTAGGGTAGAATGCAACTCTGCCTATCATGTGGCTAGACCCAAAGATGACTGTCATGACTAGGGGAAAAAACAAAAACCAGTCTGTTAATTGTGAACTGACAACCACATACGCTAATTAATAGAATGATTTATAGGATAGATAAAAAAGGAGCGTAGATAAAGGTCATTACATTTAAGAGAAATGAAAAAAAATCATAGGTAATTTGAAATTAATATGTAACTGATCCGTGTCTGTAACTCCATTCCCTACAGGCGAGTGTTATCAGAGAAGAGAGGTTTGTTTCAGAAGACAGTATTCTATCTTGACTCTGCTTTTTAACTGACTATAATTGTTACTGAAATACTTCCCTGTGATTTGGCTGCCTTATTTGTAAAAGTGATTATTGATGACATTGCTCTTATCAGTTTGTGTGGGTACTTTTGGAAATGCTTTGTAAAGTTTTACTCAAACAACTGTGGTACTATTTATCTGAACTAACATAACCTCTGGAAAAATACTAGCAAGGAAAGAAAGCCAGAATTCAGTAACAAAAGAAATTATATTGGTTATAAAAATACCCACAGCATATAGTTCAAGTGGGTGTGTTCCAGTACACTGTCCTGAGTCACTCTTAACTTGCATTCTAATGACCTCATCTCCTCCTACTAGTATTTTTTTTAGTCCACTGGCTAAACTGTTGTGCAAATTTGTTCTTGATTGTTAATAAGTTTAATCAATCTGTAGAGAAGATGAAAAATTTTCAGTGATGATTAACCTCACTCCTCTGTAGTTATTATCAAGGACATTATGCTCATGATTATTATTTTTAAAATTCCCATTTTAAATGTATTATTAATCCTTCCTTTCTCCAGATGACAAAAGGAAAAGCTGGGTGATTATTTAACAACCAAGCACCACCAGCTGGTACTCCAGGCTGGTGGAAGTTACCATGTGTTCCCACTTCATCCTACCATAAATCCTTTAAAATGAGAATGTGAAAAGCAAATTAAGTTCATAAATGTCTTTGGATACGAACCATGAAGAAACATCAATATTTTAATGCTATAACTAACCATCAAGGAGATGGGGTGGGAAATGAAGGATATCAAGAAAAATTGATATACATTAATTAGTTTAGCTAACTTATGTGACTTTCATTGTAAGCGTCCTCTGAAAGTGTCAAGATGCCACACTTAGAATTTAAATGAAGATAGTGCATGTTTAGTAATGTCAAAAAAGATTAATCCAATTATAAAGATATAGAAACAATGAAAAAAAATTACACAACAGAGAATGAGCAATGTGCATTAAAAAGCTTATTTTGGTCCATTTTACACTTAGGCCACTGCTTTATTGCTTATTTTAGGACAACTCTGCCTAATATGGATCAGTAAGTAGTTTCTTTTCTTTCATTAATTCTGAAGTGTGGACTTCATTATCAACTCATAAACTACTCCATTGACTCACCTCTTCTCAAGTACTCAGGGAAAAGATGGTTAATTTTAGATTTGACACCCTAAGTCATTAAGTGCTTCACTTACAGAATTAAAACTTCCTAAAGTACAAAACAAAAATGTAATGAAAATATTTTAAATAAGTTTTAATTTTAGAAAATAATAAAAGCAAGGTTTTTTTTTTTTGCATTATTCAATACACTTTATTGAAGCAGAGAAAAAAAGAGCGCCATTTTGAGTCACAGATGAATTATATTTGCCACTTTGCCGAGAAGATTTGTCTGGAATAAATGTGAAGTGTTCCTGGGACGGAAGTTAACTTTCTTACTGCTTATCCCACTACTGCTCTCTCCTTCAGTAAACTCAAACTCTCCTCTTAACAATGACTTTGGAAATTGATCCCTTACATGAATCTCCCTTTTGAATTACTGTGACTATTACAGTGCAGGAAGAAAAAGGGTCTGGCCACTCTAATGATGTGTGGCTACTCTCCTTCTCCCATCTTCTGTCTTTTGCTTTGCTTCTCCAAGCCACTGGAAATCTGGGTGGCCATGGCACAAAGCATGAGTAGGTGATACCTTCATCCTTCCCACCCTTGAGAGGGAGGTTACACTGTCTTTCAGAGTTCTCTGACAAGGCTGTGGGCAAGCATGAATAGTTTTAATACTCAGCTGGCTCTTTGCACATAACTTTATAATGTTTTATTCTGATGGTCACAATTAGGAAGAAATGGGAAATAATCAGGTATGGTGTTATAGCCTCTAACTGAGAGAGAAGGTGAAAGGGCAAAAGATGATCCGGACTGGTGTCATAAAGGAACAAAAACCTGAAGGCTTCTATGGCCAGGTTGACCTCATGTAGATGCTCTGACTGGTGTGGAATATTGACTATCATGAATGTATAATTTAAATGTTCAGTACCTTTTAGCAATTTAAATCATCTGGATATTTCAAGTCTTCTGGAATTTCATCTTTTACTTCTAAAAGATGAAAACAGAAAGTAAGTAATTTTATAATGTTAAATGAGATAAAACAGACAACTTTAACATCAAATTATTTTTAAACATTCACTTCTAACTTGTTTGCTTGAATTTAGGAGCATCATTCCCCACCCGCACCCCCAATTAAATAAGCATATAAAGTCTGACTATATTTCCAAGGCCCTTCTAGGGCCCTGTCACTTTATCCCTCCACTTCTCATTCCAAGTACTATTTGACAATTTTCCCTTTATAGACCCCTGCATGTAATCTTGGCCCTGTCCCAGATTAGATCCAGCGTTCATTAGCATCTGAGCTTTTTTCTTGTTCTTATCTGAAACCACTGACCTTGGAAAGTTACTTCTCATGATTGACTGAGCCTTTGCTTTGTTCCTTTTGTTAAGCCATTTTTTTTATAAGATTAATTTCTCTAAGACTTTTAACAATAGCTCTCTAAGTAATATTTTGCTACTACTAACCTTTCACAAGGAGACTAACATTTATGTAATACTGCTATAAATAATTTAAATGTATCATTTTTAATGTTTATTTGAGAGTGAGAGTGAGAAAGAGGGAGAGAGAGAGAATCCCAAGTAGACTCCACACTCAGCACGGAGCCCAATCCCATGACAGTGAGATCATGAACTGACCAAAATCAAGAGTCAGATGCTTAACTGCCTCAGCACCCAGGTGCCCCTAAGTGTATCATTTTATATCATTATTATTATAAACTTCTGTGGCTGGGGCAGTTTAAGAAGCCAAAGCACATAGTAATTAAATAACTTTTCCAAGATCACAGAACTCAGAAGCACTCAGAAGAGCTAGGATTTGAGACCTAGGATACCTAGGATACCTAGGATACCTAGGTCTCAAATCCATGTTGGAGAGCACTGTTAATCACCCAGTCTCTCTGGTTCATCATATAATTTTCTTCTAAACTCCTCATTCCCATGTTACTCTCTCTGACCCTGATCCTACTGGAGTATCATCTACCCTTTACCTCTTAGAATTCCCTGACATGGCTTTTTAAAGCTATGCTTTTAGTGTTGTCTCCTGTCTATCCACTTCAATTTGGTTGAGGAACTATGCTGCAAATACATAAATTAAAAAAAAAAATCCTTTGGGGGCGCCTGGGTGGCGCAGTCGGTTAAGCGTCCGACTTCAGCCAGGTCACGATCTCGCGGTTCGGGAGTTCGAATCCCCGCGTCAGGCTCTGGGCTGATGGCTCAGAGCCTGGAGCCTGTTTCTGATTCTGTGTCTCCCTCTCTCTCTGCCCCTCCCCCGTTCATGCTCTGTCTCTCTCTGTCCCAAAAATAAAAATAAACGTTGGAAAAAATAAAAAAAAAATAAATAAATAAATAAATCCTTTGCCCTCCATAAACTTACAAGCAGTAAAAATTGTTTAGAAAACAAAGAAATGCTAGAGTATGATAATAATGAGATTAAGACTAGACACAATGCTTCCTCCTTGAGCAGGGCAACTGAGACAACAGCTGTGGGCTCCATGCTTGGGTAAGAGGTAACCCATAGAACAATGTGATTTTCATATCTTCTTTGGACCTTACCAAAATTTACTTTCAAAATTTATGTTTTTAATAATACAAAGAGCAACAAAACATGTTGATTTATTTTAAAATAATTTAGGCAAATTTGGGACTGGCTAAGTTGTTTGACCTTTTCACTCATCTAGAGATGACTCCATATAGCAGAATAAGAAACAGTGAACTAAAGTGTTTAATTTACTTGAGGAAATAAGAGAATGATTCAGAGTCAGGTGAGTCTTATAAGTATAATTATATTATTTGTGCACGCTGGTAAAGGACATCCCAAAACAAAGATAGGTGCAAAGGTACTAAAAATTTGAGTTAGTAATTTTGGGCACCACTTATTATTTCATTATTACTTCTATAATATCTGTGATTATTATATAAGTATACAAGATATTATAGAAGTATATTATAGAAGTATACAAGATGCCAGAAACTTTTCTAGGTACTTCATAATATTTGTAATAATCACAAACTATTTCAATGTATCACTATTTTAGATATGCCATAACTGAAGTTCAGAGAGGAATCATATTTTTATACACTTATATAGTGATGGTTGATCTGAGATTCAAATTCGCAAATGTTTATCTTCTTAAATCAATACACACTGCTGTAAATCAGAGAATATATTGCCGCCTAGACAGAAGGGAGCCAAGCGGGGGAGAGATGCTAATGGGGCTAAAAAGTTAGACGGGGTCAGATTACAAAGTAAAACAACATGATCATGTCGGTGCTATGAAAAAACAACAAAATTCTACCAGTTCTATAAAGATTAGAGAAGATACAGAGGATTAGTAATATATTGAAATAACGAAACAAGAGCCTGGGTGGCTCAAGACTGGAGTAGAGTTAGGGAGAGAGATATTTGGAATTAGAATACACACAGGGTTTAATGGTAAATATGTATTGTTGATTTTAATTCCTTAATTTGAACAGAGTTGTTTGAGTGTTGCAGAAGTGGGGTAGGGGTTAGAAAATGAGTTCACTTTAGATACTTTTTAAGTGGAGGTGAGTGGTTAAGAATGAGAGAGCAAGAGTGAGTGAGCACGTGATAGAGCACAAGGAGTGAGAGAGTGGGCAGAGCCTGAGATAGAAACATTTCAACTTCTCGATTTCTTGCTACTGAGCCTGCTTGCCAACACCTGTCCCACAAAGACAGATTCATTTAGTGGCTGGGCAGGTGTATGCACCTTCTGTTCTGACCTGCACCCCTGGCTAACCTGCTGCTCCTTTAACACCGGCAGACAAAATCAACTTAAGCGAAAAATTAGCTGATGACAAAACAGCTCTACAATGTAATGACCCTGTTCTGCACTTTTATCTATGGAGATGAAGAATGATAGTTATCATTTATTTAAAAACTTACCATTTCAAACACAATATTACTAGATTCTAACATTATTATCTCTGACTCCTACAAGACCCTGTGAGGTAAATACTACTACTACTACTAATAGTAATAATGATCATTATTATTATTATTTTGCAGATAAGAAATTGAGGCTTAAAAAGTTTAAATAAATTACCTAGTAAGTGATAGAGCCATTCCTCAAATCCAGCTCTGTTTGATTTCAAAGCCCAACATTTAAACATTATCCTAAACCGCCTCTCCAAATTCTTCCTGATTCCAGTTGGATAATGCAAGGTTGCATCCCCATCATCTATATTATAATTCAAACTCTGTAGAATTTAATTCCAAAAACTCTATGTATAGCTTGTGCAAGAAGCTTAGCTTGGCTTCAGCTCATTCTCTGAGACATATCAATGCTTTCTATACGCCAAATTCCATCAATTCCCACTCTGTACTTGAACAGACCATGTTCTTTTTTTATAACCAAGTCTTTGCTCAAGCAATACATAGAGGTCTTCCTATCCGATACTACTCTTTAAATGGCATCTTCTTGGTGAAGCCTTCCCCACATTCTCACCCCCAAAAGATTGTATAAAACTATTTATCATGTTGACATCATAATTATTTGTGCTTCCATTTCTGATTCTCTCCTTAGACTATGCACATCTCAAGAATTTTGCTTGATTCATTTTGTCTTCTTCAAGCAATGTCAGTCATTATATTGGCACTGAGTCACATTTGGAGAACCAAAAGTTAAAGAGGATTTATTTGCTGAGAAAACTGTGAGATTCCTTTCTACCACCTCTCTACCTCAGAAATGGCAGTTAGGACCACTTAGTAGGCAGGCATGGGGTGGGGGGGTGGTGAAAAGGCCGGTGGAATCAGCTTCTAGGGCAGGTTGGGACAGTGCTCTGGCCTGGGTGCAGTGAACAGAAAGAAGTTCCTATCACTGAGTTGCTTTTTTCATGAATTAATCTTTAAGTCGTTATACATGCAGTGAATGATTGTAACAGTTTTTCTCTTGAAATACTTTTCTAATAGAAAATAAAAATGGCTTTAAAATACTGAAATATTTTGAGGGGAAGGATTACCATCTGATAGCGGAATAATAAATGAGAGTATAACAGGAGAGACCAGAAATACAGCGATACCACTTTTGTCTTTTTTTGTTTTTTTGTTTTTTTGAAATAATGCAATCACTGTCAAAAATAAAAAACAACAACTTCAAATTTTTACATGGCTCCCTCTGGTTCTGACATATTTTGACAAACATTATGTTCTTAATTATTTGCCAGAGAATAAAGCATTTGGGATCAAATATTGAAGATAATAAAAAGAAATGTAGAAGGAAATTAACATTTGAAATACTTTTAAGCAGCATACAAGCTCCTTACTTGAGGGGGAAAACATTATCTGAGATATATACCCTCAATGTTTTAAAGTATTAAATAATTCAAGACAACAAATACTATGTAATATAAATTATACAAAGCAATGATTATAGATAAATTAAAGTGTTTAGTCATAATGCCATTAAAGAGGGAAATGGGATTAAGAGAAATTGAGAAATTGGATTTTAAATAGCAATGCTAGAAGAGGAGACATGTTACAAAATATTAACTATATTTTCCATGGGTGTCTGATCACACCCAAATAATGTTCACAACTCAGAGATATTTTTTTTTTTTTACAATTTAATATGAGAGAGAAAAGGGAAGAGGCATGCTGAGGCAAAATTAGTTGTATAAAGTGCTAGATTACATTAAGCTAGGTGGCAGCCTGTAGAGCATGAGTAGAGGGGTGCTGACAAGGTCAGACTAACCAAAATATGTTTGTTTTTCACTGTAAAAAATGTTTATAATGTAAAATGTTCAGCCTACACACATACTGCTTGTAGGTAACCCTCTAACCGTCATCCATGAACCGTTAATAGTTGCAAAATGATTCCTAAGATAAGTTAGTGGATGCCTTGAAGCCAAACCAACAGAAATAAACCACAGGGACTGGAATTTCCCTTGGGAAAACCCAGGAGGGGATTGTAGAATAAAGAAGCTGCCTAAAAGTAGTAGAATTAGGAAGTAGGATCTGGGATTACGGAACAGGGCACTAAAGGTTGTTTATAATCAATGATATCAATATAGACTGATTTTCTGAAGACAGGAGGATACCATAAAAGGTAGATACTGGCACCTGAAACAAGCATAATGGGTCACTGTCTTGGTGAAGGCTGATCTTCTCTTAAAGATGGTGGTGGAATCCATGTAAGTTCTCCCTGTGAGCGGTTTCACCAGTGCCTCACAGGTGATTCTAGAAATCCACAAGGGAATACATGTTTGTATCTTGATTAGTAAAACAGACTCCCTACCAGGATGACATAAATTTTTTAAGATCAAATCTTACTGTAAAGAAACTATTAAATGCTTGATAAATGAGAAAAGAACCATAGGAAAAATATTTGGACATTTATTTGAAATATTATTTTATTACTACTTAAAAATATTCTCACCACAAAGAAGTCCAAATGATTCCAAGAACTTAACTACAGACCTATTACATTCCCTAGGGAAACTAGGATATTTCTACAAGGACTTGAAACAGTATCTTTTCCTTTAGTTTTGAGCAGTGTTAAACATTTCCCCTAAGGAATTTTAGCAACAGTAGAACATTATTTTTTAAATTAACTTTTTCATTAAATGCTTGTTTCCCTCGAAAAGGGAGCAGCTGTTAGTGCTGGCAGACTTTTCTCCCCCCAATCTATGAGTACAAATCAAAAACAATTTGTTTTGTGAATAATCTACAGTATGACAATTTGTCTACAAATATGTCACTGCCTGTTTACCTCAGTGTGTGTCAATTGGATTTAGCCCCTTATTTTCGGAGAAGAGAGAAAGGCAATCTTGACAGCATCCCTGCCTGCAGGCCTGGCTCTGCAGCCGCTCTCTCCCCCAACTTCCTGTTGCCACTAAGAACCACAGGGAGTGAGAAGCCACACACTGTGCAGACTGTGGGCTTCGCAGGACTAGGCCAGCTACAAAATTAGAGACCTGGGCTCTCACCGAGACGAGAGAGCTGTTCACACAGAGGCAGATCTTTCTGTACAACACTTTGATTAAGTCTAGGAAGAACCTTAATAGACTGCCATTTACTAGAAAGGAACCTTTAGAGAAAAGTGTTGTGGGGGATGGAGTCTGATTTTTTTTTTTCTATCAGTTCCCTCTATACTGAACAGCTGATGCTTGCATGAAAGGAAGATCAAATAAAAGGCTTATTCAGCATTTATCAGATTCCAGGAAGGAAAAAAAGAAATGTCAGCTCTATCTTACTTATATATAGGTATATCCTACATGTCAGCTTGTATCACCCCGTGTGATATACAGTTCACCCGGTATATTTAATATTATAAACAGTGAAGTGCCTTCCCATCACCAGGTATAGTTCGATCTTTTCACATAGGCACTTGTGCTGCATACATTAATTCACAAGACTGACCTGAGCAAGTGAACCCAAGAACTGCACTAGTTTGTTTCGATGGTCTGTGGATTACTAAAACAGATCTAACATTGTTATTTTGTGACAAATGACAAATGTTCTTTTTCATAGCATTCAGCAGCAGCATTAGTGTTATGATAACTGAATTATTTCTATCTCTTTTCCAAATGTTTATTTATATATATATATATTTTTTTTTCCAAAACTGAGATGTAGGAAGGAAATGGCAAACTCAATAGAGAAATTATTTAAAGGGCAAGGCATGTATCCACTCACTACAGAATATATATTATACAGCCTTACTTATTAATGGCTTCAAATATGTTTAGAAATAAATTTCAAGATCAAGGGCAATCTAAAAATATTCACTGCAAGCCTAAAGTATGTAAGAAAGTAATTATTTTAAGAAGGTAAAATTTTGAGCAAAAATGACAATGCCATTTATTTTATACTGATATGATATTACATACGGACAGGGGCTAAAGAAAGTCAACATTACTTCCTTCTTTAAAATGTATTTGTAAAATTACAAACTTTACACTACACACAGAATTCTTTATGAAAGAGAAGTTTTATCTAACTACCTGGACTGGTTTCTATTCGGATTCCATCATAAGAAAATAATAATGTAGAGTGGCCCAAGTTGGGAAAGAAGAGTATCTCTCTATCCCAGCTATAATGACTACCATAAAATAGCTTAAAATAGAATTTGCTATGTGGAGAGGGTAAAAACATCTTTATTTTTAATATGTAGAAAAATACTTATAAAGATATAATTAGAGACTATTAGATGAAAACTGAAAAAAAACCAGATAAAACTTTGACATAATTGAAAAAAAATGATTTCCCCTTAATTCCTCTATGTATAGGGAAAGAGAATTGTATACAATGATGAAAATACACAGTAGACTTTTGAAAAAAAAATAAGCAAAAGGTGAGGCAGAGGGAAGCACAACACTTTACATATTGAGAGTGAGAGGCCAGGGACATATGGGTAAAGATGATATACTGAACACCCCATTAATATTTGCTTTCCACTGGAAAGAGAGAAAAGGATTTTCAGAAAGTTTTATATCTACAAGGATAAAGAAAACAAGGAAAAACAAAACAACTAACTTTATGGAATCTGGAATGGTGATAGATGCATATGACTGATAGCACATCCAAGGGACCTGAATCCCAAACTGGTAGTGGGAAAAATCGAATAACACCATTTTCACAAGAGAACTATGAAAAGATGTGGAGATTGGTAGCACTGGATGCTTCTTGAAGTGGGGGGGGGGGGGGACAGAAACAAACAAACAAAACAGAACTATATTAAAGTTTGTTGAAGTAGTAGTTAGTAGTAGTAGTAGCTATATGTCTCCATGAAGCTCTTGTGAATGCCCGTGCTGCTGGATATTCTAATGAACAGCCCAGAGTCCCCTTCAATGACTTGATACCTCTTTGCTCTGAGTGGTGCTGCAAACAAACTTCAGGTGTTAGTCCCTTCAAAAGGCCGTATCATCCAAGATCTCAGCCCTACTCAGAGTGACCTACAACTAATGGCTAATCAATGCAGGATGATAAAGGTCTAGCTCTTTAAGTCCGAATAGGGACAATTCTGAAGGGTTATTTTAGTTTCATAGCTGAGTGAGTCAGCTGAGTCTGTCTGTGGGACTATATCATATCTACTCTCCTCCTGTCTATAGATATTGAACCCAAGGGTTTGCGTTAATACCCATTCTTAACACTAATCCAATCTCAGAGCCTTCCCCCCAGAAATGAGACCTGCAGCAATGACTCTTCCTAATCTCTGCAGAAGACGGGTGACTTATTCTTCGTAAAGTAAAGGATCTACAGTAGAAAGGGGAACACTAGGGAGAGTTGAGGGCAGGGATTTTATACCTAATAAAATTCAAATAAGTGAATATTTATACACTAAGGCAGAGAT
The DNA here is from genome assembly GCF_016509475.1 of Prionailurus bengalensis. Taxonomy (NCBI): domain Eukaryota; kingdom Metazoa; phylum Chordata; class Mammalia; order Carnivora; family Felidae; genus Prionailurus; species Prionailurus bengalensis. The sequence goes on from NC_057349.1 coordinate 84,594,338, forward strand.
ACAAGCCTTCTTCCTTCAAAGACTGCCTTTAGGGTACTCAGATAAAGCCTTCTCTGGAGAGTCTGAACAGCCTAATAGGGAAGACATAAATACTGTATGCCTATATTAAGATGAAATGGCCCAAGCAGATAACCTTATAGTGAAGCCCAATGGTGACCCCAATGATGGCAAAAAGCTTACAATAAGCTCTTTTGAAGCTTTAGAAGAAAATCAAAGATAAATAAGTGTACATAGCATCCCTCTAACATAAAAAATAATAAATGCCAGAATATATATTTATAAAAACTTTGTTTTAATGTTTATTCATTTTTCAGAAAGAGAGAAAGAAGAGACAGTGTGAGCAGAGAGGGGCAGAGAGAGAGGGAGACACAGAATCCCAAGCAGGCTCTAGGCTCTGAGCTGCCAGCACAGAGTCTGATGCAGGGCTTGAATGCTTGAACTGAGAGATCATGACCTGAGCTCAACCAACTAAGTCACCCTGGAGGCCTCAGAATATATTTAAAAAAAAAAACAAAAAACAAAAAACAAAAAACAAACAACAACAAAAAAAAACCTTGGAAAAATCAGAGATGATTAAAAAATTAAGAAAATAAAATCATTAATATTTTCAGAAAGAAAAGAGAAGGTATTATATGCATGAAAAAAGAAAAAACATAGTATAAAAAAGAAGAAGAAAGAGTTCTGGGAAATTAAAAAAAAGAAACTCATTAGAAGATAAAGAAGAGCTGAGACCACCTATTTGAAAATATACCACAAAGGCACAGATATGGAAAATAAGATAGAAATTATAAGAAATATGGAGACTCACTCTAGAATTTCCAACATAAATTCATGAAATTCCCAAAAGACAGAATTGGGAAAATAGAAAAGAAGAAATCATCAACAGAATATTCAAGAAAACCTTTCAGTTTCCAAATTAAAGCACCAAGATTGCAGCAAAATAGTTGAAGAAACATGGAATTCTACTATGTCCTTGGAATGTGATGTAGTAGAGTATATAGAGTTCTTTGACTTTCTCAGAACAATCTCAGAAGGTAGGATATAGTGGAACGTTAGGACATGCTAATGTCAGTAAGACACAATCAACAAAATTCTGCTAGACAAATGGCCAATTGTTTCAATAAAGCAATACAAGGCCGGGCATAGTAAATTGTTAGACATCAAAAAAAACTTAAGAAACATATGAACAAAAATACAGCATATGGATCATGTGGACCTTCTTTGCCTGGATATTTATTCATCAGCCAACTTAAAAATTAAAAAAGAGAGAGAGAGAGAGAGTTGGGAGCGACTAAACATGACCTAGTTATTAACTATTTTCATGTTTAAGTTACTGGTTGTGTTACTGTCACTTGGTTCTGGTTAAAAAAAAATAGCTCTTATTTGGTATGGATACATACTGAAATACAATAGACATCATGATTTGGGGAACTTTCTTTAATGTTGTTCTGTCCTTTTCCTTCTCCCCTCCAAGAAAGGTACAGAGTGTGAGTATATGACACAGTGTAGCAGAAAAGTTGATGGGTCATGATGCTGGGTAATGCGGACAGGGAGATCTAGGCATTACACTTTTTCCTGTTGTATCTGTTTGATAATATCTATTGTATATACATTTTTTTTTGGTTCTGTAGAGATACCCAGGTAAATAATCAAATGAGATGATAGAATGTGGTATTTTTAGAAATACAAGATCTCAAAAAATTTACCTTTCATATATAGTTTCTCTAAAAGCTATTGGAGGAGATGGTGCTCCAAAATGAGAGAATAAAAGCAAAAAAACTACATGAGGTAGGGTAAGGGACATAGGAAAAACAACACAGAAAGGACATAAAGAGAATACCTTGGAATGATTATATCACTTTGTACTTCTTGTGACTGAGAAAACACACACACACACAAACACAGACACAAACACACACCACACATCTATTTTTCCATTGACATTTAGTTCCAGCTCCCTCCCTACAGAAGCAGATTACTTTAGGTAAGTTAAGAAACATAAACTTTCATTAGAGTTCAAACAAAAAAAAAACATATTTATAAGAATTTCAGCTCTCATAGGTCTTAAAATATAAGATTAGAAAAAAAAGCTTTTAGAATAACTAAGAAATTAAGTCCATAAGGGTTAAATAAATTAGATCAAACATTTTGCAACACCAAAACTAGTTCAGTTCTGGTACTAATTACATTCTGGTACTGGTTACCATTCTGGTTCTGGTTCTGGTACTAGTACATTTTAGTACTGGTTACATTCTGAACTAGTTCTGAGTCGCACCAACCGGCCACCTCTGTCCCTTTCCCGGATGATCCGGCAGATGAAGCTACCTGGCCGGGAAAACAAAACCGCTGTGGTCGTCGGGATGATAACCGATGACGTGCGGGTCCAGGAGGTGCCCAAACTGCGTGTGAGCAGCCGTGCCCGGAGCCGCATCGTCAAAGCTGGAGGCAAGATCCTCACCTTCGACCAGTTGGCCCTGGACTCCCCCAAGGGCTGTGGCACCGTCTTGCTCTCTGGTCCGCGCAAGGGCCAAGAGGTGTACAGGTATTTCGTCCAGGCCCCAGGGACCCCACAGAGCCACACCGAACCCTACATGCGATCCAAGGGCCGGAAGTTCGAGCGCGCCAGAGGCCGCAGGGCCAGCCGAGGCTACAAAAACTAACCCCAGAACCTGCCTTGTTATTAAAAAGATTTGGACTGTTAAAAAAAACAAAACAAAACAAAACAAAAACTAGTACTAGAACTAGTTCAGAATGTAACCCCCAATTTATCAATTCCATGCAACCCAAGCTGAGTCTCCTTCCTTGCAATAGGAGCCATGAAGGAGTTTTCAAATTTTCTTTCTCTTTTAGATTGTGCTTAGGTCACAGCTAATGGTTACAGTACCTAATGTATGCATTGTTCTGGCTAAACTTAAATAATCTTGTTTACAATATAAACATTTATAAATACTTCACTTTGCAAAATAGGTGTTACAATGTAGTACCTTAGAGTGATGTAGATAGTAATTTATTAAAGACCAAAATATAATTTTCTACTCTTCTAAGAAAGTTTAGAAAAATATATTTTAAATATCAATTAGCATAAAAAGTAAAACAATGCTTGAAATAAGCAATTATTTTAGAAATTCTCAAAATAGTGACATTATATAGAATTCTATAAAAGTCACCTTAATACCTTCAGTGTTTCATGTTATATTGGACCTTAACTTATTTTAGGTTACTGTATCATGTAAGTTGTAGTTCATTTTTTAGTTTCTGATTTCTATTAGTGTGTAAAGGATTTACATTTGCATTTAAATAGGAAGGAAATGTGATAAAGATTTCAATTAAAAGGCTGTCTGTTTGGGTTAATTCATTTTTAATAGGAACAGTAAATATTTTTCAGTTGTTTCAGTTCTTACTGCAAGATCAGTTCATTGTTCTTTTTTATCTAGTTATGTCAGGTGGTGCTCAATAAAGATCACTATAATGTCAGTCCCTACTATTTAAGAAACATTTCTCATTTCTTCATTGATTTTTTTAGAAACCAAAGCAAATTTCTGAATAGTACTTGAGAAAACTGATGACAGCAGGTCACTGCTTTAGTACAAAAGATTCTTAACACATATAATATATATATTACTTATTAATATAAATGTGTTCAAACAAGTGTATACATAGACCTATACACATATGGAGATTTTCATTCTAAAGTCATCTGATGGAAAGAAAAAAGAAAAGCTATCCTATCTTGAAAGTTTAGCTAAGTCTTCAGAGTCTCATCTACTTTATAGGAATAGCTCTACAAAATGAAGGACCATCCATTAATTAGTCTTCACATATATTATCTGATTTTAAAGTGCAGGGAGGTTCTATAATGACAATATCAATCTTAGTCTGATGTCCCATAAACTTTCTACTTCTGAAGCTAGTTCTTTGAAATTTGGTCACTTGTCTGTTAATTTTAATGTGTGTCCTTAGATTCTATAGAAATTCAGTTAATTATGTGGCATCTATTTGAAATATACTCTGAAAAATAATTGATACATGTTTATCATATTTCAGGATTTTTTAAAATTTTGTTTGTAGTTACAATTATCTAATTTGTAATATGTTTCTTAACTTACCAGTTTCTAAGAAACTAGCTCACTTTCTCCTTCAAAAACCCTAAAACTTCACTGGACATGCTTTTTTGGGGATTGGGGGAGAAATACAGGCATTTAAATAATGAATTCAAGTGTTTTATTAGTATATTCTGGCCTGCTGCCAGCAGAACATCATACCAATAAGTAAATGGATTAAGTTGCCTGTAATGCCAGCTAGGAGATATCTTGACAGTTGTGTTTTTCATTCTCAGGTGTCTAGTTAAGGAAAACACAGGGGTCCAATTCAACCTTTAAAAATGTTATCTTTTGACTAGAAAGATTACTGCTTTGAGATGCAATGGGATTTTCCACAGCAAACTTAGCAGAGGATTATGTGTTTCATTACTCTCTGAATGAAAAATGGAGTGAATAGACGCTGTAAATAGAGGATATTTCTAGAGAAAATGTCTGTAGAAATTATGACTTATTATCATTTCTACAAAAAAGTTCATAAAGCAAGTGGCAGTTGGATTAGAGAAAGGTTCATATTATTTTGAGAAACTGGTCCTTACCCCCAAAAAATATTTAGAGGATTTCAAGTGTTAAAATAAATTCTATTTCATCTCAACTTATTTTCAGCTATTTTATTCAATTTTTTTTATTATCATTAGAATCTATTTTCCCCACAGTGTATGTGTATTTTTTAGGCAGTCTCTAAACTGACTGTTTCATGGTTGATTTTTTTTCCAGCCATATTTAACCACTGATCACAGCTGAATTGATTAGAGTGACTGTGGAGTAATTCAAACAGATAAGATGGCTGAGCTCACCAAACAAACCATGCCATGGTCCAGTAATTGTGTTCCTAAAACTACAACATAATGCACTGCAGTAAGTTAGACATGTTGGGAACACAAACTGTAAGAGCTACCTGTAATACAGTTTGCAGCTTTTGTTTATTAGAACTTATCTTCTTAGATTTTTTAACTCTAACTTAGAGATGTAAGTCTTCAAGCAGATTTCCCTACATAACTCGTAAGCTTTGAGAAACATAATGTGAAATAGAAAAATGGATGAATATTGAATTTAGCATCAACAATTTCAAATATCTCTGCTCAGTATAGGTAAAAAAAAATTGTTCAACTGAAGAATTCCCAGGACTTTTCATGGTAAATTTCAGTTAATGTCTTATCAGGTCTCTGCAAAGTGAAAAAGTAATACTACTTGCTGGAAATTGCCAAATTAAAACACATACAAAAAACCTGAATCAAGATATTTTTCCATAATTTTATGAGAACCTGAAAGTATAAAACTTATGTGTATACACACACACGCACACACACACACACACACACACACACACACACCAAATGAATCTATTTTCACAGCTTATCATAGACTTCATGCAAAGCACAGGTTTATTTGACTGAAGTTGTATTTCCTACTCTCTACAAGCATAAAAAAACCTATGACAACATGTTCAACATCTACCATTTTAAGGGATGTTGCTAGACACCTCAGCAAACCATCAGGTGAGTTGGACTGTTTTTTTGGTGAAAATTAGCAAATTATTCAAATGAATGTACTCAAGTGGTTATTTTGATAATAGTTAAAGATGAGAAATTGTTCATATAGATTTATAGCTATTAGTTGGGACACTTTTGACAATTTTATGATTATTTTAAAATTGCACATTATTTTTTCTCAAAAGCAATCCACAAATTTCCAAAATGCAATAAACCTACATGGGTATTTCCTAGTGATCATTAGCTATTGAGTATAGCTATGACACTCTTAAATTATAAAAAACAAAATAAAATTATTCTTCTATTTTAATGTTTTAACCATGAATTGCACAAGTACATCTACCATTTGGGGATTCTACTGGGTTTAACATTAATAATTTTTCCCCCTCAATTAGCATTACTGAAGCTTTACATATGTCACACAGCATATTATGAAAGAGCTACTGCTGTTATAGGGGTCAATGGAAAATGGCTTGTGGCAAATTATAGATGTCTTCAGTGTTGGTTTAGTTAGGTAATTTCATGTAAATTGATTACATTATTAAGCAAATAAATATACAATCTCAATATTATTATTTTCTCATCTTACTCTTTGCTTAACTTAACTGAAATTTAAAGTCTTACATGAAGAGAGTGCTGTGGCAAATTTGGAATATTTTTGGAGTATTTTAGGAACATATTTTGAGAGATTCTTTCTTAGGATTCTTGTGTTTCTCTTTACTAAGAATTACTTCCTCAATATGTCCACAAATGAGAGTGTAGGTTTTGTCTATATAAGAAAATATTCATTTAAAATGACTCTTTTTTAAAGAAATAATCCTTCCAATAATGGCTATAAAACCATTACTTTTAGTTTTATTTTTGAATTTTTACTTACTAGTATTTTTTTTAAGGCAGAGACTCTTCATGTTAAGTGTCAATTAAAGGAAAGTATAAAGAAAAAAATAATTCCTTTTAGTAGAGTCTTTTTGAGGTCTCTGAATGCTTACATATTGAATAATACCTTCTTTAGCTCATAGAAGACATATGAAATAGTGTCACTTTGGTAAGTGAGATGTTGACAAACTTTATTAACATATGTAGGCTGGCAGGGAGGGGGAATAGAAACTATTGGTAAAATCTAGTTCAAATTTTAAAAATAAATTTTAATGGCATACAGACACATACATACACACATATGCATATGCACACTGAAATTAAATTCGCATTGGCCCAATGGGAAGACCTAGTTGACTTAAGACTTAAACACTGCTCATTTTGTGACATTATTGGTAACAAGGCACTTCCTATTAGAGTTTTATAGATTTCAAATGATCTATTTTGCAATACAGAAAATACTGCAAATCCATAAAACTGGTTTCATCTACTTTTGATGCATGAAGAAACTAAAGTCCAGAAATTTAATTGACATTCATACCCAAAGTTATGTCATTAATTAGTAGTGGATCCAAACTAAGGTTTTACAACTCCCAGGTTGCTACTTTATCTAGAAATAATTAAATATTATCTTACAAAATCCATTCAAATCTATAGTGTTTTATTTGTATAAAACTACATTTATGAATATACATATATAGGTATTTCAATATAGCATTAACCTCTAATATATACTTAATATTAATAGGTAATTAGGTAACAAATTAAGAGTCTAAAATGCAGCAAGGGGCATAAAGAAAAAAATGAAAATTGAAGCCAAAATAATTCATACCAATATGCTTATCATGACTTTATTGTAATTTATGCTACATTAAGAAGTTTCAAAATTATGTGAACAGCCAGTACAATCCTGGTCTTTAGTGTTTCAGTGGGATCCTTCAGTGTTTATAGTGTTTAAGCAGCATTAGTTAGCCAAAATTCATTTACATTTTATTTAATCTTGGTCAAACTTTGCAATAATAGTTTTTTTTTTTTAATTCTAAAAACCTATTAATGTACTTTGACACTACAAATGCTCTTACAAATAAAAGTTTATGAGGTGGTATATACTTTCGCTGTTTTAAAAGACAAGCATAGGCATGTGTCTCTGGGACTGACACAGAAGTATTGAGCAGAACTGTTGATCCATTTCATTCTGCTAGAGCAATCTCAATATTATAAAGAAAGGTGAAAAAGTTATCTTTAATGCTTATAAACACAGACCAATAAGGATGTAGTCAGTTGAAATAGATCAGAAGTATGTTTCATGACTGGCATGTTCTTCAAAGCACAAAGTAGCACTTTTTTGTTTTCCTTAAAAGCATCTGGGTGTATTTCCGTTATATTCAAACATTAAAAATAGGGGATCCTGTTAACTATTCAGAAGGTACAGATTTAAGGCAATGGCAGACTTCAGTTTGGCAAGTAGTTCAACATTTATAGCAGTTAGGAGAGTTGAGGCAGAAACTGTTTTTAAAGCTACTCACTATACATCTGAAACTGACAGCCAGGATAGAAATGTAGGAAAAATAAATTGAAGACTACTATGTAGAGTTAACAAGTAATAAAAAGGAAGCATATAGTCAGAATAATAGAAGCCAAAGTGAGTCAAATTATAAGTTTTCTTTGTGTGTGAAAATGACTAAACTTTAATCATTTAAGAGTTATATGTTGATTTGGCTACTCATGGAAATAATGATCTTTTGGTATTTTATTGTAAAAAATTATGAGTCCAGTTTCTTGTACCGTATAATGTCTATGGTTCTCTATACATTATATAAGAAAATAATTCTCTCCTAAAATATAGATTACTAATCGAAATAATAAAATAACAAAATATTCATCAATTTTGTTAAGAAATGTCTTTTAAATTTATTCTAATATCCATAGTATATATACAGATTGAAAAATTAAAAATAATTCTGATAGATAATCATTTTGGAGCTTTCCTGGTTTTCTACTCTAAAGGCTTCCATGTTTTGAATATATACTACTCTAAGTAAAACGAGTGAATCTGCATTTCTAATATATGAGTATTTAATATTAACTTCATTATTAATGGACACTTATATTAGTAAGTAGTACAGAATTTGAAGTGAAGTATGAGGAAACTAAAAAATTTGAAATAAAATTTCAATATTGCCATTCTTCTCCCCATGGACTACTTTGTACACCTATCGGGGAAGTGTACAACCATCTGTTCTGGGGACCTCTGGTCTACTCCTAATGTCAAGGTGTAATTCAATGGAAATATGGGTCAGGACCAAAGCAGTATACTCTGGGGAATAATATACTAAAATGCTGTCAGAGGTTTGAAAAGGAGAGCTAACTCTCCCTTCCTTATCGTCTAAGATGGAAGTGTTGTTGAATTGACTATTAAAGTGAAAATAATGGATTCTCTAGTGTCTTATAAATGTGGCCTCCATATTCCATTCCAGTGTTCTATGGTCAACATTCCTATCATTGGGCAGTTTACACCTCTGGAATAGTTATATTCCAGGTGTTAGCATAAAAAATAGTAATGAAAACCCTTGGGCCAACTTACCACGTAATAACTATATGAGTATAATGATTCTCTCAATAGGATATAAGAGGTGTCAGTTGAAAAGTAAACATTTTCAATTGTATACTCTGATTTCCTTGGCTAAAGGACATTTTCCCCATTTGGTTGGATTTGCTTTGCAGTCCTAGGCAAGGTTTGAGTCCCTACTGTTTAGGGCACCCTTAGGGTAAATTTCTAATTAAAATAAACATTATAAGATCATAAAGTCATCTCCAATTTCAACTGAGTCACTTAAAAGCATATTTTGTATGTGTCCTAAGTAGTGGTTTTTGAACTTTAATGCATACACATATGATTCTGATTCAGTATTCTGCTTTTCTAATAATAACCCAGATGATATAAATACTATTGGCCCATGAATCAGTTTGAGTAGCAAGGTCCTAAGCAATGTTTACCAGCAGCTGTTGCATCTACTCAGTAGGGGACTATGTAGACAGGTGTACATGTGGTGGCATTTATTACCCAGTAAAGGTAGAAATGGTAGAATTTGCAAAAGGATTAATGTCTCATTTTAAAATTGAGAAACTGATGAAGTATGAATCCCAGTCTCAATCAAATCTTATTAGAAATTGATCAAACAAATAACCAGGGTAAGGATCAAGAGAAATAAGATGATTTTAGTGAGTACCCATTGTAGTACAATATGCCTGTTTTCAAAAATTTTTGTCTAATTTGAGTCATAAGAATAAAAAATCCTAGGTTAGATCTTTTTCAAACAGTATGTAAATTATCACAGAAAAGAATATATTTTTGCAACTTCTTATAGATTTTAGCTTCTCTACCACTATTCCTACAGCTCATCAAATGCTTTAAATATATTTGATTTGATCATTCTACTTAACTAAGTATGTATATTGCCTAGATTTATTTTCATATTGAGTTAAATGGGGATTTCTGTAGTTATGGAAGCATACATACTTATAACTAGATCAATATTCAAAAATTGGGTGTCATTTATTATTACCCAATATAGCAGAAGTTGGCAAATTATGATCCATGGGTCTACTCCAACCTGCAGCCTGAAACCTGCTTTTATAAATAAAGTTTTATTGGGACACAGCATGCCCATTTATTTACATTTTCTCTACAGCTGCTTTTCCACTACAATGGTAGAGTTAAATACTTGCAAAGCCTAAAATATTTACTATCTGGCCATTTACAAAAAAAGAAAAAAAAAAAACAGTTTGCTTAACTCTGCTCCAAACTCATATAAAACATTATCAAATAATAAAATACACTCCCTGTATGAACTATTCTAAAATACTCTCTGTATATGAGAGAATTCTAGAGATAATAATGTAAGTGTAATTACAACATACATTTAGTGTGAGGTACTATTCTAAGTGCCTATGCAAATTTGTGGTCCTTGAGGAGTATGGATTACATATTGGTGTTATATATTTCCTTCTAGTGAGACCATGGTTTTATTTTTCCTCTTATGAGTCTGCTGAAAAGAAAATTAATAGTCTCAACCACTTGTCACATTAAATAAGAAATGCAGCACTTTAAATACAAAACTTGATTCAACGGGACCACTATAGGTGTCATCCAAGAGAAAATGTACTTTGTGGTGATTTCATAAGCATGTCAGTGTTTCATCTGACATTACAGAACCATTGTTTACAGCCTCAAATGGAATCTATGAGTTGAAATTTTGGTCTGAGATAATAAAAGATAAAGTCCTTGACCCCAGTAGTTGCTTTGCTTTGGTCTCTTATATAAGCTAAATTGCCTATAGTAGAAAACAAATCCACAATGTTCGGAAAGACTAACAGTGACCACTTCAGCAGCTATACATAACACTAGCACTTAGGGCACATGTCAGGCATAATTTGTAATTAGTCTATGAGACTATTTAAGTATATCATTTCCTGATGTCTTCAATTTCCTTATGTGTAAAAAGATAAGTCCAAACTAGATCAGTTATTGGAGCTCTGTCTCTGTGTTAGAATTTCCCAGAAAGCTTTAAAATAACAATGATGCCCTGGACCGACTTGTAACTAATTCAATCAGAAAACTTGAGTTGTTTTAATATGAGACATGGTTTAGAATTATTAGGCTAAATTATAAATAGTGTCCAGTTTTTCACTGATGATGCCAAATGTGATAACATTGCTCCTCTGATTTCTATTGGGATGCTGAGAGAAAAAAATGGCAGGAATTTGGCAGTAAAAAAAAAAAAAGTCTCAGGGGTTGCCTACTGCCAATTCCCTTCACTGGTAATATAAATAGACAAGAGAGGAACACACATATTTATGGTTACATCAAATAGAACAATAAGATGGAGGTTATGTGAGCAATTTCACAAGCACAGTTTCTTCGGCAGAATAAGTGTGAATGGATTTTTTTGTTGTTTTGTTTCAACTTTACATTTCAACCAGATTTTATTTTTAAGAAATCAAGATTTCCAATTTCTTTTGAAAAATCTACTAACATCATATCTGAAATTCTACATGACAAGTGTTGTCAAGATCTGAGTAACATCTATTCTTTCTAGAAGGGGCATAAACTACCCAAATCAACAATTTCCACAATTGTTTTTCATCCTCCTGACATCACAGAAGAGTGACATTTGCCATTCATTGTTGTCCTCATTCTGCTGCTCTCCTTATACTATAGAAATATTATCTGTACCTATGTCTTTGTCAAAAAGGAAAGACAAAAGAAGAACCACAGACTCTAGATTTCAAAAATAGAAATAAACATATTTATTTGTGGCCCATCTTACTCCTCTACATTACTTACAAGTGTATAATATTTGAATTTGTCACTCAGCCAAGGGCAAAAATAGATTCTTGTCCCAATACTTCTTTGCTTTGAGATTAAGAGTTTTTCCTGATGACAAACTCAGAGTGGCTAATGCTCACGAAGTATTTAGGATGGCAAACTCCAAGCTTCCTAAAGACCATGTGTGTGCACACACTTATGTGTGTACTAGGCAATCGAAACAAGCCTAGGTACTATTGTTTCACCCTTTTAATAATGTGGAAACTGAGGGTCTGAAGAAAAGTAATTAGCTCAAGGTCACATAGTTATTACCTTAGGTAACTTGTAGCAGTACCGTGGTTTATGCTACTTCACATCCTCCTAAACTCTGGACTGTGCTGCCTCCATAACTTAAAAGGCTAAGTTGCTTCACCAAATTCCAACAGAGGCAGTATTTTCAAAATTGATGTGCTATGGCTTGGTATCAATATGTTAAAATCAGTATGTTAACATGTCCTTCTTTATTGTAAACTTAAGCATTCCATGCATTTACTATTTTCCAAGTTAGTAGCTCCCTTGTTACCTGGAGGAGGTCAGGGTCACCTCTGAGACTTTAGACTCAAAAAAGTCTGGCTTTGAACCTCAATGGTACTTTCCCCCTTCTTTTGAGACACCTAAAATATGCCATTACATCATCTTCATAATTACTTTGTCCTCCTTCACACAATTTTAGGAATAAGTTCCTTGAGGGCATATTTTTAAATTTTTATGTCTACCTTTGTGTCTTGAAGAGTATTGAATTTAATCGAAACTTGGATCTGTTTAACAGTAGTAGTTAATGCAGAGGGAGTATGTAAGCTCTCTGAAAATTTCAAAGTAAAAAATTAAAAGGCTTGCATATGAGCTGGTGGTGAAAAGACTCTCTTTTAACCTGGCAGGAATGAAGACCTCCTTGTTTGTTTTGTTTTGTTTGCTACGCATCTTTCCTAATTAGAAATAAGTTTGTCTGAATTACTTTGAGTACTATAGACTGAATGGCTTTGATGGGACTATGCAAATCTTCCAGGGATAAGCTTCCAAGATTTGAGTTCAGTAGTGGAACAGGAAGAAAGGTCTGGCTATTGACAGTTTATAATGGAGTTCACCATGTCTGTTTTACAAGCAGGCAGCGGGTATCTACGAATTTTAAAATTCAGTTACATATGATTTTAAAATTACAGTTCAATTGATAGGTTTCTGAATAGACTTCTCAGCCTGCTGTAAAGTCTTTATTTTGTTAGCATGTTAGTTGGCTGCAGTCTTCAAAGAGCAAGAAAACAAGTTTCTTAAATTCCTGACATACTAGGAAAAGAGCTTGGACATTTATCTCCATGTGAGGGATAGATCTCGCTCTGAATTTATAGAAATAGCATTGTAATATTGCTCAAAGGATCTTTAGCAAGAATAAAGTGAAACAATTATTTGTGGGGGTGGGTGGGTTGGGAGAAGACATGATTTAATTATGCTCTCATCTCCCAAAATTCCAGACTTGGAATTTTGGCTACAGAATGCGTATGATTTAATTATCCTCTCATCTCTCAAAATTCCAGACTTGGAATTTTGGCTACAGAATGCATATGGAGCATGACTTTGTGCTATGATCTCTAGTGAGTTCTTGATACTAGAAATCTGTCCATGAGAATCTTTTCTTGAGGATCAGCATTAAAAATATCTCATAAAGGGAAACAGTTGCAAGGGGGTGTCACTGTTATTTGACACACTCCTAAACACTTGGTATTGTAGCTGCTAGAAGTCTACCTTCCAGAGAGCATGCATTCAGGGTTTGCTTTTGTAATCTGAGTTTAGATCCCTCAGGCACTCAGCGTGTTGGCAATCCCCTGTAAAACGGTATCAGCAGGGGACAAAGTGAAGTAAAGCGGATTGTATCTGACAGAGCTCCTTAAATAAGTTGTTCAATTGACAGGGGAGGTAGGAAGCCGCCTCAGGGTGATTCATTCGAATGATCTAAACTAGTTGATATGTACTTTTAAATGATTAGTTTCTTATTGTTCTCCTAAAGAATAGTACAAAAAGCACTACAGAAAAAGAAGTAGTTCCTAAAAGTTTAAATATTTGAAGTCCTATGTTACAAACAGTTTACCTAAAAGTAGTTGTTCTCAAAATAAAGTGCACAGGAGAATACTCAGGGGTGTTCTATCATGTTGATTTCCTTGGTCCCACTGTGGTAATTCTGCTTCTGGGCTGGAGCCTAGGAAATTAGATTTTTAACAAGCACTTCAGGTATTCATGATGCAGATAATTTAGGGTTAGGTGTTAATAAGAGGAAACTTCAAGAAAAGATGTAAATTTGGTCTCTAATTGAGCCTTTTCCTCTACTTACCTATACAGATTAACCTTTGGTCAGGAAGTTGGAGCTGATAATAGAGAACCAGAAGAATGTCATCTAAGGTATTTGAGGGAAAAATGAAAGAACTAAAGCTCCCTGGTTGGAAGGTTCCCTGGAAAGTAGCCTTCAAAATGTTAAAGGGGAAATAACCAAAGTATTGGCCTGCACCTCTGCCCATGATTTGTTTCAGGTATTCTGTTTTCAAGTAAGTATAAAATTTTTCCTACTCTCTTTAAAAAACAATATGTTAAAGTGCTATCTCAATCAGACTTTAGGAGTAATGCAAATTTAATAAAAACAAAACAAAACAAAGAGTTAAAAAAGTCTTAATCATGCTTAGATTTAGACCTTGGGAAATCAAAGACACATGTTTGTATGTCCTAAATATTGTATTTCTTTTTTTTTAAATTTTTTTAACATTTATTTACTATTGAGAGACAGAGAGAGACAGAGCATGAGCAGGGGAGGAGCCAAGAGACAGGGAGACACAGAATGTGAAGCAGGCTCCAGACTCTGAGCTGTCAGGACAGAGCCTGATGCGGGGCTCGAACATACAAACTGTGAGATCATGACCTGAGCCAAAGTCGGACACTTAACCAACTGAGCCACCCAGGTGCCCCTAAATATTGCATTTCTGATCCTCTGTAAGATTCTTAGACATTTGCAGTGTTGTCACAGAAAATAAATTATAAATAAAGTGTAATACACTGAAGTTTAATAAGGAAACACTTTCCATATCATACTGTATATATCATACAGTATACAGTATACATATACTGTATATGTATATACATATACATGTATACATGTATACATATACATATATATCATACAGTATATCATACTGTATATCATACCATATAAATTTCCCAAAATTTTTATATTATTTAGAGTCTTGAACTTTAATGGCTAAATGTTTCTACTTCTGACCCCACTGGCAATGTTTCTGCATCACTCCTTATAACTTTCCTTTGTAATACATTAAGACTTTACATTAAACACGGGGTCTTGATGCTCAACACTAATATCACTTTGAGAAATCCCACCTTTTTATGTATCTCCTAATTATAACTCTACTTGCAATGCTGAATGGTAAGAAGAGAATAATATATGCTCATATAATTTAAGGAAAAAATCAGTGATTTTGAGGGAAGAAAAATACTGTTTTAAGTATTCAGGTTATGTTTTTCTTTGTTACTACTGTTATAATTAAATTAAAAAGAATGTAAGAGAAGGGGAGGTTGAATTATGGCTATGATAGCTTTTTTGATATGTTAAACTTGCTAGGCTACAGTCCCTAGTCTTTCAATCTCATATTTGTGTATTGCTGGAAAAGAGTTTTTCTGATTCACTTAAAGTCCTAAACAGTTTAACTTTTGTAAGAGGAATCATTCTAGATTATTGGAGTGGATCTTCCTTACTCCCTTGGAAAGCCTTAAAAGGGTGTGCTTTCCCAAGGAAGAAGAAATTCCATCTGTGGATAATACCTCTGGTCTTGTGCCAGTGGAGTGCCTTCCTACTTACAACCTCCCCTCCTGACTACCTGCTCTACTGATTTTGGGTGTGCTTAGGTACCCCCCATAATCACATAAGGCAATTCCTTGTAATGAATCTCAGAATATCAATCTCAATAATAAACCAATACATTTTAATATAAATAATAAATATCTCTAAGTGTGTGTGCATGTGTGTGTGCAGGACAGTATTGGTATCAGACTAGCAGAAAAAAAACTCTCAACAAAATTTCAGTACCATAAACAATATAAAGTAGCTTTACTTGAGAATAACTAGCCAATATCGATATCTTTGTTTATATTTTTAATGTTTATTTTTGAGAGAGACAGATACAGAGACAGAGAGTGAGCAGGGGAGAGGCACAGAAAGAAGGAGACACAGAATCCGCAGCAGGTTCTAGGCTCTAAGCTGTCAGCACAGAGCCGACATGAGGATCGAACCCACAAACTGTGAGATCATGACCTGAGTGAAGTTGGACACTCAACCGACTGTGCCACCCAGGTGCCCCAAGATTGGTATCTTTAAATAGCGCTACTTACATGTATTTTAACTCATTTGATAATTTATATTATTATTTTTCTAATTATGGTAATTCTAGGATAAACTCTTTATTTAGATGGTGTTTTTTTTTTTTTTTAGATTTAATAAGAGTGTATATATAACTGAATAGAAACTTTAATTAACTTTTGGATATATCCCTATTCCCAAAGAAAATTGGGGAAATTCTAAGGTATTCTATCAAAATAATACCAGCAGCATTTATGGTAAGATTCATCTACAAAAATTAACTTTTGTTTCTGACTGAACCATAGTTAATAATATTATCTCTAAAAATATATATTTAATAGTGATATTATTCAGCAATTAGTTTTTGGGAAAAACAAAACTGTCATGTTTAAAATTTTTAAAGGGATAAAACGGCATTATAATGATCCTTGTACCTATGAGAGAACTACATCAGTTACAGAGAATGACATGTTTTCTGTGATGTATGTTGCTGATGGTACCTCACAGGAAGTACCTGATAATACTGTTTAACTTACAGAAATTTATCAAGAAATCTATTATTGCACTAATTAGACTAACTACATTTTTCCCTCTTAAAACTCAATAAATATTTTTACTGTGTAGTTCCCCAAAATCTGAGAAGCATCCTTATAAGATACGACCATTGTTTTCTTGCGAAGGTCCTTCTAATTTGGTGTATATAAATTATCTCTATATAAATAGAAATAATATTGCCACTCACTGTGCACATTAGAAAAAGGAGAAAGTTTGCCATTGAGAAATGGTTTTATATCCTATTTTGAGGATTTAAAACTCCATAGTTCCTAATATCCTAATAGTCCTAAAATCTCTTTATAATCTTTAACAATAATATGCCCATCAAAGTAAAGATATTCCAAGAGGAATCAGAGATAATATTTTCCAACTGTAATGTGGCACACAAAATATTTTTATTACCATAACAATCATTATAAATGAGTGTGTTTCTGCAATATTAGCTCAGAAAAAGGATCTGAACTTGCTGGATGCAATGTTGCTACACAATACCATGTTTTGCTCTGTAGCTAATACTTTCAGCTGTGTTTGCATAAATGCTTCATGACCAATCAAAAACAGGTCAAATATTTATTGTTCCATAAAGCAAGGAAGTGCTTAAACACACACATGAACACACACACACACACACACACACACACACAGATAACAATAAAACAGTAAAGTATGGGAGCATGTGGAAAGGATATTGGGACCAAGGTATTATCCTGAAAGAGCTCCCAATCATCAAAGTTGGCATAATATAGGCAACAAATAATGAAAGTATTAGATTATAACCCAAAGAAATCAAATAAATATCTATGAGTCCATACTGATATAACTAATACTAAAAGAAAGAAAGAAAGAAAGAAAGAAAGAAAGAAAGAAAGAAAAGAAAAGAAAGAAATGAAAAGAAAGACATTATCTTTCTTACAGAAGAATTCCAAATAATAAATGTAAAAGGGATAAAGGAATTAGAAAATCACCAATAATAGCACAGCAATAGTTGCTGTAGACAAGATTAGTAGAGTAAACTTTAAGATGCATTACGGGAAGGGAAAATAGAAACTTTACAAGAAGCTTGCTGGACACTATGTGGATCAAATGATTAAAGCAACATTTTTAGTAAGGCATGTTAATATCATGTATCCTGAGATATGATGCAATGAAGGCATTTCAACTTTGTAAAAATTTTCTTGCAAATTCATAACTCCAGTTTAAGTATGGGAAAATGTCAGATAGATCCCAATTGAGGTAGACCTTACTATCTGATTTGTACTCTTCAAAAGTGTCAAAGTCATAAAGAGTATACAAAATATATAAATAACTTACAAAACTCAACACCAAAAAAACCCCACAAATTACCTAATTAAAAATGGGCAGAAGATGTGAACAGACATTTCTCCAAAGAAGACATATGAATGGCCGAGAGACAAGAAAAGATGGTTAATGTCACAGGGAAATACAAACCAAAAGCACAAGGGAAATACAAACCAAAAGCACAAGGAGATGGCACCTCACACCTGGCAGAATGGCTAAAATAAAAAACACAAGAAGGAACTAGTGTTAATGAGGATGTGGAGAAAAAGGAACCATCTTGCACTGTTGGTGGGAATGCAAACTGGTGCAGCTACTGTGGAAAACAAGATGGAGCTTCCTCAAAAAATTAAAAATAGAACTACCCTATGATCCAGTCATTGTACTACTGGGCATTTACTAAAAAAAAATATGAAAATACTAATTCAAGGGTATACACACACCACTATATTTCTAGCAACATTATTTATAATAGCCAAATTATGGAAGCAGCCGTGTCCATCTGCAGATGAATGGATAAAGAAGATGGAATGTGTATATGTATATATAGAACATTATTCATCCATAAAAAAAGAATGAAATTTTACCATTTGCAACAACATAGATGGAGCTAGAGAGTATAATACTAAGCAAAATAAATTAGAGAAAGACAAATATCATCTGATTTCATTCATATGTGGAATTTAAGAAACAAAAATGAGCAAAGAAAAAAGAGAGAAAGAAAGAGAGAGACAAATCAAAAAACAAGACTCTTAACTATAGAGAACAAATTAATGGTTTCCAAAGGGGATGTGGGTGGGTAAAGTATGTGATGGGGATTAAAGAATGAACTTGTCATGATGAGCATCGGGGGATGTACAGAATTCTTGAATCACTATATTGTACACCTGAAACTAATATAACACTGTATGTTAACTATACTGGAATTTAAAATAAAATAAAATAAAAGTAAAATAAAAAAGAGGTATACTGCAAAAATTAATTATGCTATTTTTACCTTTCTAATTATTGCTCTTGTCAATTATATCAGTGTTTAAAATGCTGAGGCAGATTGCTGGGGGAAAGATGGCGGCATAGGAGGACGCTGGGCTCACCACGTCCTGCTGATCACTTAGATTCCACCTACACCTGCCTAAATAACCCAGAAAACTGCCAGAAGACTAGCAGAACGGAGTCGCCAGAGCCAAGCGCAGATGAGAGGCCCACGGAAGACGGTGGAAGGGCGGAGAGGCGGTGCATGCTACACGGACTGGTGGGAAGGAGCCCGGGCAGAGGGGCGGCCCTACGGCCAAGCAGAGCCCCGGAGTCTGGCTTGCAAAAGTGGAGGGGCCGGACGGAGTGTGTTCCGACAGCTAGCAGGACTTAACATCTGGAAGGTTATAAGTTAACAGCTCTGCTCAGAGAGCAGGAGGGCTGGAAGACAACGGGAGAGACAGTTGTTGAGCCCCAGACTGACAGAGCACAGCTTGGCAGGGAACAAAGGCCAGAACTATCTCCCTTGCCCATCCCCCAGCCAAAATCCCAAAGGGAACCAGTTCCCTCCAGGGAACTTGCTTGGCAACAAAAACACCCAAATGCTGTGCTTTTGCAGATCCATCCCTCCAGGGAAGGGTCTGACTCACTTCTGGTGCCCCAGGGCCCCTCCCTAAGCAGATCACCAAAGGATAAGCCAGCTGAGCCTGCCCCGCCCACACCTGTGCACCTTGCCTATCCACCTCAGGTAATACACCAGATCCCCAGCATCACAAGCCTGGCAGTGTGCAAGTAGCCCATACGGGCCACGCCACCCCACAGTGAATCCCGCCCCTAGGAGAGGGGAAGAGAAGGCACACACCAGTCTGACTGTGGCCCCAGCTGTGGAGTGGGGGCACACATCAGGTCTGACTGCAGCCCCGCCCACCAACACAAGTAATTCAAGACAGCACAGGGTAAGTGCCCTGCAGTTCTATCCAAAATGACAAAGCGGAATAATTCCCCTCAAAAGAATCTCCAGGAAATAACAACAGCTAACCAACTGATCAAAAAGGATTTAAACAATAGAACAGAAAATAAATTTCGAATAATAGTCATAAAATTAATCGCTGTGCTTGAAAACAGTATAGAGGATAGCAGAGAATCTATTGCTACAGAGATCAAGGGACTAAGGAACAGTCAGGAGGAGCTAAAAAATGCTATAAACGAGCTGCAAAATAAAATGGAAATGACCATGCCTCAGATTGAAGAGGCAGAGGAGAGAATAGGTGAACTAGAAGATAAAATTATGGAAAAAGAGGAAGCTGAGAAAAAAGAGATAAAAAAAATCCAGGAGTATGAGGGGAAAATTAAAGAACTAAATGATGCACTAAAGAGAAATAAGCTACACATAATTGGTATTCCAGAGGAGGAAGAGAGAGGTAAAGGTGCTGAAGGGGTACTTGAAGAAATAATAGCTGAGAACTTCTCTGATCTGGGGAAGGAAAAAGGCATTGAAATCCAAGAGGCACAGAGAACTCCCTTCAGACATAACTTGAATCAATCTTCTGCACGACATATCATAGTGAAACTGGCAAAATACAAGGATAAAGAGAAAATTCTGAAAGCAGCTAGGGATAAACACGTTCTATCATATAAAGGGAGACCTATAAGACTCGTGACCGATCTCTCTACTGAAACTTGGCAGGCCAGAAAGGAATGGCAGGATACCTTCAATGTGATGAACAAGAACAACAAAAAAATATGCAGCCAAGAATGCTTTATCCAGCAAGTCTGTCATTTAGAATAGAAGGAGAGATAAAGGCCTTCCCTAACAAACAAAAACTGAAGGAATTCGTCACCACTAAACCAGCCCTACAAGAGATCCTAAGGGGAATCCTGTGACACAAAGTAACAGAGACATCACTACAAGCATGAAAACTACAGACATCATAATGACTCTAAACCCATATCTTTCTATAATAACATTGAAGGTAAATGGACTAAATGCACCAACCAAAAGACATACGGTATCAGAATGGATAAAAACACAAGACCCATCTATTTGCTGTATACAAGAGACTCATTTTAGACCTGAGGACATCTTCAGATTGAAAGTGAGGAGATGGAGAACTATTTATCATGCTACTGGAAGCCAAAAGAAAGCTGCAGTAGCCATAATTACATCAGACAAACTAGACTTTAAATAAAAGGCTGTAACAAGAGATGAAGAAGGGCATTATACAATAATTACAGGGTCTATCCATCCGGAAGGGCTAACAATTATAAATGTCTATGTGCCGAATACCGGAGCCCCCAAATCTATAAAACAATTACAAACATAAGCAACCTTATTGATACGAATGTAGTAATTGCAGGGGACGTTAATACCCCATTTACAGAAATGGATAGATCATCTAGACACACAGTCAATAAAGAAACAAGGGCCCTGAATGAGACATTGGATCAGATGGACTTGACAGATATATTTAGAACTCTGCATCCCAAAGCAACAGAATATACTTTCTTCTCGAGTGCACATGGAACATTCTCGAAGGTAGATCATATACTGGGTCACAAAAGAGCCCCTCATAAGTATACAAGAATTGAGATCATACCATGCATACTTTCAGACCACAATGCTATGAAGCTTGAAATCAACCACAGGAAAAAGTCTGGAAAACCTCCAAAAGCATGGAGGTTAAAGAACACCCTACTAACGAATGAGTGGGTCAACCAGGCAATTAGAGAAGAAGTTAAAAATATATGGAAACAAATGAAAATGAAAATACAACAATGCAAATGCTTTGGGAAGCAGCGAAAGCAGTCCTGAGAGGAAAATACATTGCAATCCAGGCCTATCTCAAGAAACAAGAAAAATCCCAAATACAACATCTAATGCACACCCAAAGGAAAGAGAAGCAGAACAGCAAAGACAGCCTAAACCCAGCAGAAGAAGAGAAATAATAAAGATCAGAGCAGTAATAAGCAATATAGAATCTAAAAAAAACTGTAGAGCAGATCAACGAAACCAAGAGTTGGATTTTTGAAAAAAAACAAACAAAATTGATAAACCTCTAGCCAGGCTTCTCAAAAAGAAAAGGGAGATGACCCAAATAGATAAAATCATGAATGAAAATGGAATTATTACAACCAATCCCACAGAGATACAAGCAATTATCAGGGAATACTATGAAAAATTATATGCCAACAAACTGGACAACCTGGAAGAAATGGACAAATTCCTAAACACCCACACACTTCCAAACTCAATCAAGAGGAAATAGAAAGCTTGAACAGACCCATAACCAGCGAAGAAATTGAATCAGTTATCAAAAATCTCTCAACAAATAAGAGTCCAGGACCAGATGGCTTCCCAAGGGAATTCTACCAGACGTTTAAAGCAGAGATAATATCTATCCTTCTCAAGCTATTCCAAAAAATAGAAAGGGAAGGAAAACTTCCAGAGTCATTCTAGGAGGCCAGCATTCCTTTGATTCCTAAACCAGACAGAAACCCAGTAAAAAAGAGAACTACAGGCCAATATCCCTGATGAATATGGATGCAAAAATTCTCAATAAGATACTAGCAAATCGAATTCAACAGCATATAAAAAGAATTAGTCACCATGATCAAGTGGGATTCATTCCTGGGAAGCAGGGCTGGTTCAACATTGGCAAATCAATCAACGTGAGACATCACATTAATAAAAGAAAAGATAAGAACCGTTTGATCCTGTCAATCAATGCAGAAAAGGCATTTGACAAAATTCAGCATCCTTTCTTAATAAAAACCCTCGAGAAAGTCGGGATAGAAGGAACATACTTACACATCATAAAAGCTATTTATGAAAAGCCCACAGCTAACATCATCCTCAATGGGGAAAAACTGAGAGCTTTTTCCCTGAGATCAGGAACACGACAGGGATGCCCACTCTCACCCCTGTTGTTTAACATAGTGCTGGAAGTTCTAGCATCAGCAATCAGACAACAAAAGGAAATCAAAGGCATCAAAATTGGCAAAGATGAAGTTAAGCTTTCACTTTTTGCAGATGACATGATATTATACATGGAAAATCCGATAGACTCCACCAAAAGTCTGCTAGAACTGATACATGAATTTAGCAGAGTTGCAGGATACAAAATCAATGTACAGAAATCAGTTGCATTCTTATACACTAATAATGAAGCAACAGAAAGACAAATAAAGAAACTGATCCCATTCACAATAGCACCAAGAAGCATAAAATACCTAGGAATAAATCTAACCAAAGATGTAAAAGATCTGTATGCTGAAAACTGTAGAAAGCTTATGAAGGAAATTGAAGAAGATATAAAGAAATGGAAAAACATTCTGTGCTCATGGATTGGAAGAATAAATATTGTCAAAATGTCAATACTAACCAAGCTATCTACACATTCAATGCAATCCCAGTCAAAATTGTACCAACATTCTTCTCGAAACCAGAACAAGCAATCCTAAAATTCATATGGAACCACAAAAGGCCCCGGATAGGCAAAGGAATTTTGAAGAAGAAGACCAAAGCGGGAGGCATCACAATCCCAGACTTTAGCCTCTACTACAAAGCTGTAATCATCAAGATAGCATGATATTGGCACAAAAACAGACACACAGACCAATGGAATAGAATAGAAACCCCAGAACTAGACCCACAAAAGTATGGCGAACTCATCTTTGACAAAGCAGGAAAGAACATCCAATGGAAAAAAGACAGTCTCTTTAACAAATGGTGCTGGGAGAACTGGACAGCAACATGCAGAAGATTGAAACTAGACCCCTTTCTCACACCATTCACAAAAATAAACTCAAAATGGATAAAGGACCTGAATGTGAGACAGGAAACCATCAAACTCCTAGAGGAGAAAGCAGGAAAAGACCTCTCTGACCTCAGTTGTAGCAATTTCTTACTTGACACATCCTCAAAGGCAAGGGAATTAAAAGCAAAAATGAACTATTGGGACCTCATGAAGATAAAAAGCTTCTGCACAGCAAAGGAAACAACCAACAAAACTAAAAGGCAACCAACAGAATGGGAAAAGATATTTGCAAATGACGTATAGGACAAAGGGCTAGTATCCAAAATCTATAAAGAATTCACCAAACTCCACACCCGAAAAACAAATAACCCAGTGAAGAAATGGGCAGAAAACATGAATAGACACTTCTCTAAAGAAGACATCCAGATGGCCAACAGGCACATGAAAAGATGCTCAACGTCGCTCCTCATCAGGGAAATACAAATCAAAACCACACTCAGATATCACCTCATGCCAGTCAGAGTAGCCAAAATGAACAAATCAGGAGCTATAGATGCTGGAGAGGATGTGGAGAAATGGGAACTCTCTTGCACTGTTGGTGGGAATGTAAATTGGTGCAGCCACTCTGGAAAACAGTGTGGACGTTCCTTAAAAAATTAAAAATAGACCTACCCTATGACCCAGCAATAGCATTGCTAGGAATTTACCCAAGAGATACAGGAGTACTGATGCATAGGGGCACTTGTACCCCAATATTTACAGCAGCACTCTCAACAATAGCCAAATTATGAAAGAGCCTAAATGTCCATCAACTGATGAATGGATGAAGAAATTGTGGTTTATATACACAATGGAGTACGACGTGGCAATGAGAAAGAATGAAATATGGCCCTTTGTAGAAACTTGGATGGAACTGGAGAGTGTGATGCTAAGTGAAATAAGCCATACAGAGAAAGACAGATACCATATGGTTTCACTCTTATGTGGACCCTGAGAAACTTAACAGAAACCCATGGGGGAGGGGAAGGAAAAAAAAAAAAGAGGTTAGAGTGGGAGAGAGCCAAAGCATAAGAGACTCTTAAAAACTGAGAACGAACTGAGGATTGATGGGGGGTGGGAGGGAGGGGAGGGTGGGTGATGGGTATTGAGGAGGGCACCTTTTGGGATGAGCACTGGGTGTTGTATGGAAACCAATTTGGCAATAAATTTCATATATTGAAAAATAAAAGGCTAATGGGAACAAGATTCTCTAAATTCTAACATGTTCATAGCAACTTGTAGCCTTTATACTTGAAAGTCAGTTGGTTACATATAAAACTCTTAGCTTACATTTTTGTTCCTTGAGTACCTTAAATAAATGTTATTTCACTGAAAAAAAAATAAAATAAAATGCTGAGGCATACTTAACATCTTGTACATTTACATATCAAATGATTTGTAAATCATTTTTTCAACCAAATCTTTTTTCAATTCAATCTTTTTTCAACCAAAAAATATTGAATTATGTGACACTGGCACCCAATACTAGTATAGTGATACAAAGTATAAAGCTGATAGTTGGCTTATATTTTTACACCCATCCCATCATTTAAGAATGTAAAAAACCAAAAAGGGCTGCAACTTTTTTCATGTAGCACACTTGCCTAGGAGGCATCAAAATCATATATTGTAACTCACTAAAACTGGTTCCAATCAGCTAAAATTGAATAACAACTGTGAATTTGAAGTGACCCACATCTGATGTCGATAAACAATCATAAACCTCAAGTAACACATATATGACAGACTCTCGCTGGATTGGATTTGACTGAAGACTTTCCTGACCAATGACAATGAATTTTGTCTTAACCAATGTCATATGGATGTATTGATTTGTTTCACCTTATCTAGGGTGCATCCGTGTTAGCAGAATCACAATGAACTTCCCATTTTAAACACATGCAGGAACCACTCTATACTTTTTTTTGCCAGTGTGTTCCCTTGTCTAACAAACAAAAATTCAGAGCACATTTTGTTTACCAATATAGTAGTATTTACTGATCAATGTATGCCTTTTCTTTAACAATACAGACTGTGGGTAAGTTATAATTACAAATAAATATATCTCAAATAATAACGTAAACATTGATTTAGGAATCCTGAGTGATCATTGTTTCCTTTTTCTAATTTGCATGTTTCCATTTGAATAGTATTTCAAGTATTTTTTTAAAATTAGAATTTTAAAAGAAACATTTATTTATGCCTTTTTCTTAATATTATCAGTAATTAGTTAAAATTAATCTTTTTACTCTTTAGTTTCATAAGTTGTTGACAGTTTATATTTGAGGTTTACAAATTACAGGAATCTGCCTCTTTTCTCATTTATGTGTGTATTCATCTCCAAAGTCATATATGCTACAGTTTTAGGGAAACAATGGATATGGTAACATCTGTTCAAACTAGCTGGTGGGATATTATTTTTCTGTTGTTCATAAATTAATATAAATGATAAAATTAAAGAAGAAATCTCCTCAATTGCAGCAGAATAGTAATTCTCAAGTGTGTTCCAGGAAACACTAGTTTCTTTAAATTCATTAAGTGTTAGATGACTATAGAACAAGAAAAACAAAAAAACAACTTTTCTGATCTACTAGGATTGGGAGGTGCTGGGTTCAACAAAGTTTAATAGTTTTTTATACTGAATAATTTCTCTGACTACTTAAAACAGTAACATTAACTATTAATCTCTAAAAGGGAAAATGTAAATATATTATTTCTGAAGCTTTTTTCACTTCAGAAAAAACACTGTAAGGAATTTTATGATCAAGCAATATATATATGTAGGATTTTGATGTATATTGGAAAAACAAAAAGCTAATTGCCAAAAGATAAGTATCATTGGAAAAGACTATTGTCATGGGAGGCTCTAACAGCTCAGTCCCCTGGACTCTGAATTATGATAATATTCTCAGTGAAATTTTTGTTCATCAGGTTTCTATGATTTTCCTTTAGGACAGTCATTCTTTTTTTTTTTTTTTAATGTTTATTTTACTTTTGAGAGAGAAAGAGCGTGACATTGAGAGGAGCAGAGAGAGTGAGGGAGACAGAATCTGAAGTAGGTTCCAGGCTCTGAGCTGTCAGCACTGAGCTCAATGTGGGACTCGAAATCTTGAACCCTGAGATCTTGACCTGAGCCTAAGTCAGATGATTAATCTGACTGAACCACCCAGGTGCCCCTAGGGCAGTCATCTTATCTGAGTGTGGAGTCAAACAACCAAACCCCTACAAGATAGGGATATTTGTATTATCTCTGGGTCATACATAAAGTATATTTTTCTTTCCCTTTAGCTTTGGAAACACTATTATGCCTTCTCTACACCTAGAGAGCATATGCTCTATCCTAACTACTCTCAGCAGCCCTCATCCTTAGTAAAAGAAAAAAAAAAGTATCCTATTTACTGTAACAATTTACAGTATGATGAGGAATAAGGTTAAGTACTAAATCTAATTAGTTCTCAATATGTTCTAAATATTCTTTTTCCATGGATTAGATTGAAGAAGGCTTTGTAGTTCAAGTTTTGGAACTGGAAGGAGTTCCATCCATTTCCATATGGAAGAAAGTCACTCCATCCTGTTCCCTACTGAATGAAATAAAACTATGGACAATTTGCGTGAAGCAGCTATATGAAAACTTTGTGGTAAATACATTAGTAGGAAGACTAGGGACATCAGAATTTGACGTACATTACTCACAAATAAGTGGTGAATTTTTCCCGCACCTGCTCTAGGTAATCTGAAACTCAGAAGTGGTCACTGAATAAGAACAGAAAGAATCCTCAAAGAATTCCTCTCTATTCTAACAGCCAAGTAGGATGGAGAAATTCTGTGGGATTTCCCCCCTTCATCCATTTCTCTTAACTCAGCCCCCAAGAATCCTCCTGTGGTTGGTGAAGTTGTGGCAAGGTGAAGTCAGGATCTGCCGGAAGGTATCAAAACTCTGAAGGGGAATCCTTCTATCTATCCAGTAGAGTTGTGGCCTTAAGATGTTGGATTGAATTCTTGTTGCTCTTTTCTCTCTCTCTCTGTCCTTCTACTTCTTAGTTCTATATGCAGCCTCATTTATAAGAAATGAGGAAGAGTAGAAAATCCAAAGCCCCAGCTTTCTGGCCAGAGGACTGGGAAAGGAAGCTTCAATGGAACCAGAAAATGTAAGTGGTTAAAACTCAAGAGAACAATCTTATATAGTTGTATCAAGTCTCTCGAGTTTACTTCAGAACCTTGCATGCATGGATCTGACTCAAAAGAGTATAAGTAGGCTTTGAGAACTGAACTTATATGATAGATGACCACATAAGACTGAGATTAACCACTAGTGGGCACATTAAGTAGATCCAAATAATAGAGAAACATATATATAAACATCTTGAAAATGGAGTTGACATTAAAACCACACATTTCAGAAGGAAGGTTAGCACTTCAGACTTAATCTCATCTGATAGATTCCCTGTTGTAACAAAAAACATACCAAAAAAAAAAAAAAAAAGAAGAAAACATTTTCATGATTTAAAAAAAGACCCAGAATCTCAAACATAGCATCCAAAATTTCCATTTCACGATTTTAAAATGTTGGCATACAAACAACCAGGATAATTTCAACTAACAAGAAAAAAGACATTCAAAGCTGGTACCAATGTTGAAACTATCACTAAAGGACTTGAAGACTTTTATTATAACCATGCTAAAAGAAATAAGGGTAAAACCACTTAAAATAAATGAAAAGATAGAAACCCTCAGCACAGAAATAGATAACATAAAGATTAAATAAAATTGTCAAATTAAAATATACACTTACAAGAATACAAAACTCACTAGATTAGTTCAACAGAACAATGGAGATGATAGAATAAAGACTCTGAAGTTGAATATAAATAAGAAAATTTAGGAGACTGTGACACAATACAAAAAAAATCCAATTTTTTTGTCATCAGAGTCTCAGAAGGTTAAAGAGTGTGGTAATGGGAAAAAAAATGAAAAAATAGCGAGAAAAACTTCCCAATTCTGGTGAAAGACAAATTAAATATTAAAAAAAAAATCAGAGATATAAAACTGAATAAAGTCAAAGCATTCCCTCCCCAGATAGATCATAATAAAAATGCTGAGAAACAAAGATAAGGAAAAATTTCCTAAAAAGAAATCAGAAAAAAAAAGCAATCAGAAAACAAGAAGCATTTAAAATATATAAAGGACAAATTATTCAAATGACTGGTTTTTTTTAATCAGAAACTGTAGAGGCAAAAGGAAATATTCCAGTACCTAAAAAGTGCTGAAAGAAAAAAAACAATGACCATTTAGGATTATACATTCAGGGAAACAGACAAATACTAGAAAAAAAAAAAAAAGAAAGTTAAAAAAATGGTAAATAAATGGAAGTAAAATACGAAAAAATATTGAAAGAAACCAAGAGGACAGGAAAGGAAAATAGAAAAACAAAAAATATATAGGAAATAGAAAATAATGATATAATAAAAATATAAATACATACATATAAATATATATACAAATATTTTATATATAAATATATATTATATAAATATAAAAATAAATACAAAAATAAATACATTAAATAAAATTGGTTTAAAAACACCAATTAAAAGACACATAATGGGAAACTTAAATTGTTTGTCACCAGCAAAAAAGTTCTGAAAGAATGCTATAACTCTTGTAATGGAAGGGAGATGATGCCAGAAAGAAACTTAATTTGGAAGAAAAAAAGGAAAGGGATAGAGAGAGAAGGGAGACAGAGAGAGAGAGAAGATAATGCATCACAGAGGGTAAATATTATGTATGTATTACACATGTATGATAGTTGAAAGAAAAATTATAAACCTGTATGACAAGATTTCTAATATACTTAGATAGCATGCATATAACTATTACTGCATAAAAAGAGAGGATACAGGAATCTTTATGTTGGTGAAGTTTCCATATCCTACAATGGTGTAAATAAAATGTTGTAGGAAAATCTTTTTCAGCATGAAGCTTTTCTAACTGTTATATTTAACATACAAATAAAATCTAATGAATAGACTTGTACTTCCAGCCAAAGTGAATTTAACAGGAGAGGTTGCTTGAAAAAACTTTAAAGAAGTACAATATATATGTGTATTTTTCAAGATACTGGACATTAAATATAACAACAAATCTTTTAAAAGTTAACAGAGGAATTACAATAGTAAACAAAATATTTCACAAAAATGAATAAAGAGGAAAAAGCAAAATAAGAAAAATATGAACATAGAAAACAAAGAGCAAAATGGTTGATGTAAATCAAACCAAATAAATGATTACATTAAATATGAATGAACTAAACATTTTAATCCAAAGGTAGATATTGGATAAAAGGATAAAAAAAGGGAGACATGGCTATGCTACCAATGGGGACACAAAAAGGTCTATGACACAGGGGCGCCTGGGTGGCGCAGTCGGTTAAGCGTCCGACTTCAGCCAGGTCACGATCTCGCGGTCCGTGAGTTCGAGCCCCGCGTCAGGCTCTGGGCTGATGGCTCAGAGCCTGGAGCCTGTTTCCGATTCTGTGTGTCCCTCTCTCTCTGCCCCTCCCCCGTTCATGCTCTGTCTCTCTCTGTCCCAAAAATAAATAAACATTGAAAAAAAAAATTAAAAAAAAAGGTCTATGACACAAAATTCAATGATACAAAAAGTGAAAGTAATGATGCAAAATGATATACCATGCAAGCAAAACTTCAAAATGGCTAGAGTGACTACATTAATATCAGAAAATATACATTTTAGGGGCAAAGAAAATATAGAAAATATAGAAAGATTTATTAATAGGAAAACAGATATTTAAAACGACCAGAAGTTTATACACTGTTTATAAGAAATATAAAAAATATGTACCAAAGAACAAGTCCCAAAGTATATTAAGCAAAAATTGACAAATTTGAAAAGAGAAATAGACAATTGAACAATTGTTGGAGATTTCATTATTCCCGTCAGTGATTTAGAGAACAACTAGAAAGAAAATCAGTAATAAAGAAGTTTCAAACAATCATTTTGTATTAAGTGAAATACTTCACCCAATAACAGAAAAATATACATTCTTTTAAAAAGCATACATACATCCTATTCTCCAGATTAGACCATATGCCAGATATAAAACAAGCCAAAATACATTTTAAGTGATTTTTTTAAAAATCAACAAATACCGGTGATGAGGAAGATGGCGGCGTAGGAGGACGCTGGGCTCACCACGCGTCCTGCTGATCACTTAGATTCCACCTACACCTGCCTAAATAACCCAGAAAACTACCAGAGGATTAGCAGAACGGAGTCGCCTGAGCCAAGCGCAGACAAGAGGCCCACAGAAGAGTGTAGGAAGGGCGCCCAGGCAGTGCGCGCTCCACGGACTGGCGGGAGGGAGCTGGGGCGGAGGGGTGGCTCGCCGGCCAAGCAGAGTCCCTGAGTCTGGCTTGCAAAAGCAGAGGGGCCTCACGGACTGTGTTCCGACAGCAAGCGCGAATTAGCGTCTGGGAGGTCATAAGTTAACAGCTCTGCTCGGAAAGCGGGAAGGCTGGAGGACAAAGGGAGGGAGAGTTGCTGAGCCCCGGGACCACAGAGCTCAGTTTGGCGGGGAACAAAGGCGCTCGCCAGCGCCATCTCCCCCGCCCATTCCCCAGCCAAAATCCCAAAGGGAACCAGTTCCTGCCAGGGAAATTGCTTGCTCCCCGCAAACACCCAACTCTGCACTTCTGCGGAGCCAAACCTCCGGCAGCAGATCTGACTCCCTCCCGCTGCCACAGGACCCCTCCTGAAGTGGATCACCTAAGGAGAAGCGAGCTAAGCCTGCCCCTCCTGCCCCTGTGCACCTTGCCTACCCACCCCAGCTAATACGCCAGATCCCCAGCACCACAAGCCTGGCAGGGTGCAAGTACCACAGACGGGCCGCCACCCCACAGTGAATCCCGCCCCTAGGAGAGGGGAAGAGAAGGCACACACCAGTCTGACTGTGGCCCCAGCGGTGGGCTGGGTGCAGACATCAGGTCTGACTGCGGCCCCGCCCACCAACTCCAGTTATACACCACAGCACAGGGGAAGTGCCCTGCAGGTCCTCACCACGCCAGGGACTATCCAAAATGACCAAGCGGAAGAATTCCCCTCAGAAGAATCTCCAGGAAATAACAACAGCTAATGAGCTGATCAAAAAGGATTTAAATAATATAAAAGAAAGTGAATTTAGAATAATAGTCACAAAATTAATCGCTGGGCTTCAAAACAGTATACAGGACAGCAGAGAATCTCTTGCTACAGAGATCAAGGGACTAAGGAACAGTCAGGAGGAGCTGAAAAACGCTTTAAATGAAATGCAAAACAAATGGAAACCACCACGGCTCGGATGGAAGAGGCAGAGGAGAGAATAGGTGAACTAGAAGATAAAGTTATGGAAAAAGAGGAAGCTGAGAAAAAGAGAGAAAAAAAATCCAGGAGTATGAGGGGAAAATTAGAGAACTAAGTGATACACTAAAAAGAAATAATAGGGGCGCCTGGGTGGCGCAGTCGGTTAAGCGTCCGACTTCAGCCAGGTCACGATCTCGCGGTCCGGGAGTTCGAGCCCCGCGTCGGGCTCTGGGCTGATGGCTCAGAGCCTGGAGCCTGTTTCCGATTCTGTGTGTCCCTCTCTCTCTGCCCCTCCCCCGTTCATGCTCTGTCTCTCTCTGTCCCCAAAAAAATAAATAAACGTTGAAAAAAAAAATTTAAAAAAAAAAAAAAAGAAATAATATACGCATAATTGGTATCCCAGAGGAGGAAGAGAAAGGGAAAGGTGCTGAAGGGGTACTTGAAGAAATAATAGCTGAGAACTTCCCTGAACTGGGGAAGGAAAAAGGCATTGAAATCCAAGAGGCACAGAGAACTCCCTTCAGACGTAACTTGAATCGATCTTCTGCACGACTAAGCATAGTGAAACCGGCAAAATACAAGGATAAAGAGAAAATTCTGAAAGCAGCAAGGGGTAAACGTGCCCTCACATATAAAGGGAGACCTATAAGACTTGTGACTGATTTCTCTTTTGAAACTTGGCAGGCCAGAAAGAATTGGCACGAGATTTTCAGGGTGCTAGACAGAAAAAATATGCAGCCGAGAATCCTTTATCCAGCAAGTCTGTCATTTAGAATAGAAGGAGATAAAGGTCTTCCCAAACAAACAAAAACTGAAGGAATTTGTCACCACTAAACCAGCCCTACAAGAGATCCTAAGGCGGACCCTGTGAGACAAAGTCCCAGAGACATCACTACAAGCATAAAACATACAGACATCACAATGACTCTAAACCCGTATCTTTCTATAATAACACTGAATGTAAATGGATTAAATGCGCCAACCAAAAGACATAGGGTATCAGAATGGATAAAAACACAAGACCCATCTATTTGCTGTCTACAAGAGACTCATTTTAGACCTGAGGACACCTTTAGATTGAGAGTGAGGGGATGGAGAACTATTTATCATGCCACTGCAAGCCAAAAGAAAGCTGGAGTAGCCATACTTATATCAGACAAACTAGACTTTAAATAAAAGGCTGTAACAAGAGATGAAGAAGGACATTATATAATAGTTACAGGGTCTATCCATCAGGAAGAGCTAACAATTATAAATGTCTATGCGCCGAATACGGGAACCCCCAAATATATAAAACAATTACTCATAAACACAAGCAACCTTATCAATAAGAATGTGGTAATTGCAGGGGACTTTAACACCCCACTTACAGAAATGGATAGATCATCTGGACACACGGTCAATAAAGAAACAAGGGCCCTGAATGAGACATTGAATCAGATGCACTTGACAGGTATATTTAGAACTCTGCATCCCAAAGCAACAGAATATACTTTCTTCTCGAGTGCGCATGGAACATTCTCCAAGATAGATCATATACTGGGTCACAAAACAGCCCTTCATAAGTTTACAAGATTTGAAATTATACCATGCATACTTTCAGACCACAATGCTATGAAGCTTGAAATCAACCACAGGAAAAAGTCTGGAAAACCTCCAAAAGCATGGAGGTTAAAGAACACCCTACTAACGAATGAGTGGGTCAACCAGGCAATTAGAGAAGAAATTAAAAAATATATGGAAACAAACGAAAATGAAAATACAACAATCCAAACGCTTTGGGACGCAGCGAAGGCAGTCCTGAGAGGAAAATACATTGCCATCCAGGCCTATCTCAAGAAACAAGAAAAATCCCAAATACAAAATCTAACAGCACACCTAAAGGAACTAGAAGCAGAACAGCAAAGGCAGCCTAAACCCAGCAGAAGAAGAGAAATAATAAAGATCAGAGCAGAAATAAACAATATAGAATCTAAAAAAACTGTAGAGCAGATCAACGAAACCAAGAGTTGGTTTTTTGAAAAAACAAACAAAATTGACAAACCTCTAGCCAGGCTTCTCAAAAAGAAAAGGGAGATGACCCAAATAGATAAAATCATGAATGAAAATGGAATTATTACAACCAATCCCTCAGAGATACAAACAATTATCAGGGAATACTATGAAAACTTATATGCCAACAAATTGGACAACCTGGAAGAAATGGACAAATTCCTGAACACCCACACTCTTCCAAAACTCAATCAGGAGGAAATAGAAAGCTTGAACAGACCCATAACCAGCGAAGAAATTGAATCGGTTATCAAAAATCTCCCAACAAATAAGAGTCCAGGACCAGATGGCTTCCCAGGGGAGTTCTACCAGACGTTTAAAGCAGAGATAATACCTATCCTTCTCAAGCTATTCCAAGAAATAGAAAGGGAAGGAAAACTTCCAGACTCATTCTATGAAGCCAGTATTACTTTGATTCCTAAACCAGACAGAGACCCAGTAAAAAAAGAGAACTACAGGCCAATATCCCTGATGAATATGGATGCAAAAATTCTCAATAAGATACTAGCAAATCGAATTCAACGGCATATAAAAAGAATTATTCACCATGATCAAGTGGGATTCATTCCTGGGATGCAGGGCTGGTTCAACATTCGCAAATCAATCAACGTGATACATCACATTAACAAAAAAAGAGAGAAGAACCATATGATCCTGTCAATCGATGCAGAAAAGGCCTTCGACAAAATCCAGCACCCTTTCTTAATAAAAACCCTTGAGAAAGTCGGGATAGAAGGAACATACTTACACATCATAAAAGCCATTTATGAAAAGCCCACAGCTAACATCATCCTCAACGGGGAAAAACTGAGAGCTTTTTCCCTGAGATCAGGAACACGACAGGGATGCCCACTCTCACCGCTGTTGTTTAACATAGTGCTGGAAGTTCTAGCATCAGCAATCAGACAACAAAAGGAAATCAAAGGCATCAAAATTGGCAAAGATGAAGTCAAGCTTTCGCTTTTTGCAGATGACATGATATTATACATGGAAAATCCGATAGACTCCACCAAAAGTCTGCTAGAACTGATACAGGAATTCAGCAAAGTTGCAGGATACAAAATCAATGTACAGAAATCAGGTGCATTCTTATACACTAACAAGAAGCAACAGAAAGACAAGTAAAGAAACTGATCCCATTCACAATTGCACCAAGAAGCATAAAATACCTAGGAATAAATCTAACCAAAGATGTAAAAGATCTGTATGCTGAAAACTATAGAAAGCTTATGAAGGTAATTGAAGAAGATTTAAAGAAATGGAAAAACATTCCATGCTCATGGATTGGAAGAATAAATATTGTCAAAATGTCAATACTACCCAAAGCTATCTACACATTCAATGCAATCCCAATCAAAATTGCACCAGCATTCTTCTCGAAACTAGGACAAGCTATCCTAAAATTCATATGGAACCACAAAAGGCCCCGAATAGCCAAAGGAATTTTGAAGAAAAAGACCAAAGCAGGAGGCATCACAATCCCAGACTTTAGCCTCTACTACAAAGCTGTCATCATCAAGACAGCATGGTATCGGCACAAAAACAGACACACAGACCAATGGAATAGAATAGAAACCCCAGAACTAGACCCACAAACGTATGGCCAACTCATCTTTGACAAAGCAGGAAAGAACATCCAATGCAAAAAGACAGCCTCTTTAACAAATGGTGCTGGGAGAACTGGACAGCAACATGCAGAAGATTGAAACTAGACCACTTTCTCACACCATTCACAAAAATAAACTCAAAATGGATAAAGGACCTAAATGTGAGATAGGAAACCATCAAAACCTTAGAGGAGAAAGCAGGAAAAGACCTCTCTGACCTCAGCCGTAGCAATCTCTTACTCGACACATCCTCAAAGGGAAGGGAATTAAAAGCAAAAGTGAATTACTGGGACCTTATGAAGATAAAAAGCTTCTGCACAGCAAAGGAAACAACCAACAAAACTAAAAGGCAACCAACGGAATGGGAAAAGATATTCCAAATGACATATCGGACAAAGGGCTAGTATCTAAAATCTATAAAGAGCTCACCAAACTCCACACCCGAAAAACAAATAACCCAGTGAAGAAATGGGCAGAAAACATGAATAGACACTTCTCTAAAGAAGACATCCGGATGGCCAACAGGCACATGAAAAGATGTTCAGCGTCGCTCCTTATCAGGGAAATACAAATCAAAACCACACTCAGGTATCACCTCATGCCAGTCAGAGTGGCCAAAATGAACAAATCAGGAGACTATAGATGCTGGAGAGGATGTGGAAAAACGGGAACCCTCTTGCACTGTTGGGAATGTAAATTGGTGCAGCCGCTCTGGAAAGCAGTGTGGAGGTTCCTCAGAAAATTAAAAATAGACCTACCCTATGACCCAGCAATAGCACTGCTAGGAATTTATCCAAGGGATACAGGAGTACTGATGCATAGGGGCACTTGTACCCCAATATTACAGCAGCACTCTCAACAATAGCCAAATTATGAAAGAGCCTAAATGTCCATCAACTGATGAATGGATAAAGAAATTGTGGTTTATATACACAATGGAATACTACGTGGCAATGAGAAAAAATGAAATATGGCCTTTTGTAGCAACATGGATGGAACTGGAGAGTGTGATGCTAAGTGAAATAAGCCATACAGAGAAAGACAGATACCATATGGTTTCACTCTTATGTGGATCCTGAGAAACTTAACAGGAACCCATGGGGGAGGGGAAGGAAAAAAAAAAAAAGAGGTTAGAGTGGGAGAGAGCCAAAGCATAAGAGACTGTTAAAAACTGAGAAGAAACTGAGGGTTGATGGGGGGTGGGAGGGAGGGGAGGGTGGGTGATGGGTATTGAGGAGGGCACCTTTTGGGATGAGCACTGGGTGTTGTATGGAAACCAATTTGTCAATAAATTTCATATATAAAAAAATAATAAAAATCAACAAATACCAATAAATAATACCAATGAAACCAAAAATTGGTTCTTTGAAAATACAAGCAAAATTCAAATTTACCTAGACTCTCTAGGAGATATATATATATATATATATATATATATATATATATATATCTAGAATATCTATCTATCTATCTATCTATCTATCTATCTATCTATCTATCTACATATGGAGAGACAGAGAGAGAGAAAGAGAGATTAGAACTGGAATGGAAGTGAATGGAACATCACTACTGATATTGGAGAAATCAAAAGGAATATTAGAGACTAGCAGAAACAATTTTATACCAAAAAGTAGACAACCTCAACTAAATAGACAAATATCTGGAAAAGTCAAAATCCTGCAGTTTATTCAAGAAGTAAAAACATCAACAGACTTACAAGTAAAGACATTGGATTGGTGAATAAAATGTTTCCACAAAAAGCCCAGGCTTTGATGTTTCACTGGTGATTTTTACTCAATATTTAAAGAAGTGACACAAAGTCTACATACACTTTTAGCAAAATATAGAAGAAGGAAACAATTATAAAATCATTCTACAAAGTCAGTATTGTACTGACTGTAAAGCCAGACAAATAAAAACAGAGAATGATATACCTAATGAATAAAGATATAAAAATCCTCAGTAAATATCATCAAACTAATCCAGAAACATATAAAATCAATCATACACCATCACCAAGTGAATTTATAAAATGGGCAATTTGAATAGACATTTTATAAAATTTTAGCATTCAGCATGATTCATCATTTGAGTAAAACAAATTAAAACCACAATAAGAATTATTCATAATTGCCAAAACTCTGAGGCAACCAAGATGTCCGTCAATAAGTGAATAAACTGGTATATCCAGACATATTATGGAATATTATTATGAAATATTATGCAATATTTAGCACTTAAAAAGTGAGCTATCAAGCTATGAACAGACATGGAAGGATCCTAAATGTATATCATTAAGTGAAATAAGCCAATCTGAGCTAGTTGGTATTCTAGAAAAGAATGTGTCTGTGTGGCTCCAAAACTATGAAGATAGTAAAAAAAATAAAATAAAATAAACAATGGTAGCTAGGTCTTGGGAGTAAAGAAAGATTAATAGGTAGAGTACAGAGGAGTTTTAAGGAAGTGAAAATATTTTGTATGATAACATAATGATAGACACAGGTCATTACACATTTGTCTAAAGCCACAGAATGTACAATACCAGGAATGGATCATAAATGTAGGTTATGGGCATTGGGTGATAGTGATGTGTCAAAAAAGTTCATTGATTGAAACAAATGTACAACTTTGTTGGGGAATGTTCACCATGGGGAAGGCTGTGCCTAGGGGAGGGGAAGGAGCATATGTGAATGGTCCGTACTTTCTGCTCAATTTTGTGGTAAACTCAAAACTGCTCCCCAGTTTATGAAAAAAAAACATAAACACACACACACACACACACACACAATAAGGTACCATTACACATACATTAGATTGTCTAAAATTTTAAAGTATGACTATTTGAAATGTTGGTGTAGATACGGAGGCACCGGAATTCTCATACGTTGTTGGCAGAAATATTCAATTATACAAATACTTTGGAAAACAGGTTTGGCATTTTCTTTAAAAAAAGGTTAAACAAAAACCTACCACTTGACCCAGACATTCCACTTCTAGATATTTACCTAAGAGAAATGAAAACAAGTGTCCAGACAAAGACTTTTCTTGACAAATGACTTTTCTTTCCTGTGACAAATGTCACAGTAGTCTTAATTTTCATAGCCAAATTTTAGAAACAATTCAAATAAACGTTCATCATCCTCAGATGAATGTATAAACAAATCGTGTTATATCTATACAATAGGATACACTATTCAGTAACAGAGAAGAACAAAATATTATAACACATAATGATATGGATTACACTTAATGTAATGTAATGATATGGATTTCCCTTAAGCAGGGAAATAAAGTATGCTCTATATGGTTGCATTTATATAAAGTTCTAGAAAAAGGAAACTGTGACAGTGTCATTAAAAAGTATCATAAAGTGACAGTGATCAGTGGTTCTAGAATGGGGGTGTGCATGGAGGGGTGAGAGAGAGGTATTACAAAGAGACATTTTTAGGAATGTTAGAAATATTAATTATATTGATTGTGATAATAGTATGATTTATGCATATACAAAAAGTTATGACATTGTATACTACAAATAAGTGCAGTTTATTGTGTATCAATCCTAAGAAAAGGTATTACAAGGATACTGAAATGATCTATTTTTATATCATTCAAGAAATCAATCTTTACTGTTTTTATCATCACCAGCTATGCAATATTAGCCTGCTAATGAAATTTAAAACTCATTTTCTGACATCCAGTTCAGCAAGTCAGGCAGTTGAGAAGGTAATCGTGTAATCTCAGGTAAAGAAATGCAGAAATGGGGGAAGGATGGATTCTGCTGTTTCTGTTCAAAACATTTTCAGGAATGCCATCTAATGTAAAAGCAAAAGCTTTCAATTATAGATGGTTGGCTGCTTCAGAGACTTTTACTCTTAAATGCATGCTGAATTCATGGTTTTATTCAATTTTTCCCCTTAAAATTAGGCCTCCATAAAAAACCTTCTTGGCACTTTTGTCAGTTCTATGTGCTATTTACAGAGAAGCTGGTTTCTGTGGGACTTATAATATGTAGAGGTCATCATATTCAGAGAGAAATGGTATGGTAATGATTCTATTCCAGAGAGATATTCTGATAAAGCATAAGCTTAAGCTTTGTAGGCTCTTTCGACCCTCTTAATAATAGCTAACATTTAGTGAACGCTTAATATGTGCAATATCTTATCTTATTAAATCTCCCCTACAACCTCTTGAGGTCTGTACTATATATATCCTCAATTTATAGATGAGGACGCAGAAGTTTAGAGGTTAAGTAGCTTTCCCAAGGGAGTAAGTGAGAAGCAAAACTTCCAGCTCAGGTGTGTCTAAGTGCAGAACTGAGCTCTAGGTCTCTAAACTTTCCATCTTCTTCTTACTCACAGGAAAAAAGCAGTAGACATAGAGGTGAAAATTAATAAATTATTATTACTTTAAGACTGTATATGTTCTATGTGAAGATCCCATGATCACATGGTTTATTTCATTCGATCAGTTATGTATCCCTGTATACCTACAAGCAAGGTGTGATTTCATAGCTATACACTATCTGAATGATTATATACAATTTTGAAGATAATTAGGCTCTAGTCAAGGTCACCACAACATAGAAAAATTTATCTCTTCATTCACTGCCTTCTCAGTTCTATGACAAAGGATACTTTTATAATTTAAGGATTAAAAAAATAAGCAACTGTCCAAAGAATCAGCTATCATCGTTTTAAAAGGCAGTAAATAATAACCCTCAGAGGCCCACCACCTCTGAATGGCAACTGCAACTTTCTTCATACATACCTGAGAACTTACTGTTCTATCTGTATGCTTCCCTCCTCTCTTGTTTCTATCTCTGTGTGTGGTTCTTCTTTCTTCCTGTCTCTACTCCACTGGGTCAGAAGTGAGGTGCCTATCTTTAATATAACTCTGCTAGAGGAATTTTCTGGCTACGGAAATTAAATTGAACATCTTTGACTTTTCCCCCTCAACTTTCTATTTGTACCTAATTTACTATTGCTGGTACCTAAGTAGGTCCTGTCCACAGTGGTAGAGGCATCTCAAGGGTTTCCCCATGATGCTGACCATCTCCACATCTGGTCTGACCACTGTAAACTCCACTAAGCTCATCTTCTGTCCCACTTCTACCTCACAGACAGGATCCCTGGCCGATCTACTATTATCATTCATTTTGCATAATACAAAGTTTCATGATAGCCTTCATGATATTTCCCTTCCCTGCCTTTTATCTAGTTTTTACTTTCCTCTATTTTCTTGGCCCTCTACATTTCTTATTTACGCTCATTCCCATTTTCCTTGATTCTAAAATATCATTAAGATTTTTTAAACATTTATTTAAAAATGTTATATCCCATTATTTAAAAATTCTGTGAATCTAATTTTTTTTGTTGTTCAAACCTGTTTTGTGTTCCTTATTCTTTATTGAAAATTAGGTGATTCTGAATTTGTGTTTTTTTTCTCTCAAAGTAAAAAAGGACCTCCTAATTAGTTTATAGATTTGTATATGTTAATATAGCATTTCTTCATTTGTGTTGGCCATAGTCCAGGAGTTCTAGAATTCCCTACTTATCTCATACTAATTATTTATTAGGATCAAAGCTGCTCTATTGCAAAATTACTATTTTGTTAGACTTTATATTTCTTTCTATAACAATCTGCAATCATTTCCTCTCTAAACATATTGTAACTCTGAATTTCCATAGAGATGCACATTATTATATCACATCAAATATGTGAAAGGATGTATTTAAAAAGAATCATGTTGGCATAGTAATTCTCAAGCTATGTATGTGTGTGTGTATACACTTTCATATTATTTTGTTACCAGATATCAACATATATTATGCTAATTATGGTACAGTATATATAGCTTGCTTCATAGATTATATGATGATAATATTTATAGTTCTAAAAATATATATTTCACAAATAATTAAGTATTTTACTAGAATTATCTTCTTTTTACCCCAATGCCAGCCAGAACTACTTAAAACCCAAGGTTTAGCTCTTAATAAATAGTAGAATCAAAACAAAGTAGTTAATTTTAGCTCATATTGAATAAAAAGCATCAGGCCTCTTTAGGCATCCCCTTAGGGATTGAGTTGGTGTTACAGGTTAGATATCAGACTTGGAGAAGGGCTACCACATTTGTAATCTTGATTCCATGCTCCAAGTCTGTATGGTTTTAGGTAAGACATTTAGCTTCTCTTAGACTTTATTTCCTCATATCTAGATGAGAGTAATGAAGACAGTATTATAGAACAGCAGTCCTCAGACTTTGGTGTGTAAAAAAGAAAAAAAAATCCAGTAAAAGTTAACAAAAATATAAGCAAAACAGGGGAGGCTGGGTGGCTCAGTCGGGTAAGTGTCCAACTTCAGCTCAGATCATGATCTCATGGATCATGAGTTCAAGCCCCACATGAGGCTTTGCACTGATAGCTTGGAGCCTGGAGTCTGCTTCAGATTCTGTGTCTGTGTCTCTGTCTTCCCCCCACCCCCCCTGCTCGAGCTCTGTTTCTCTCTTCAAAAATAAATAAACATAAAAAATTAAAAAAAAAAAAAAAGGTAGATTCCTCCAGCCCAGTCCTCAGGTTCTCAGATTCTGATTCAGTGATCCTTGTTGAAACATTTCAGGTGACCCTGACAGAAATGAAATTTGGACTTTGAAGAACAGACTCTTATGAAAGTCAATGAATAAATACAATAATTTGGCACATAATTGGCACTAGCAAAGGAATTATACCTCCAGGTTGTAGACTATGTAATTTAAGGAAACATACTAAAGTAATGAATCAAGGGAAGCCTGAGGGTAGGGTAAACAATATTTGTTATTGGGGATTACAAAGAAAAAAATATTTCACCACTTTAAATATGGAGTTACATGAAATAAATATTAAACAAGGCATTAAAAAATTTCCAAAGTATTGGGGCGCCTGGGTGGCGCAGTCGGTTAAGCGTCCGACTTCAGCAAGGTCACGATCTCGTGGTCCGTGAGTTCGAGCCCCGCGTCGGGCTCTGGGCTGATGGCTCAGAGCCTGGAGCCTGTTTCCGATTCTGTGTCTCCCTCTCTCTCTGCCCCTCCCCCGTTCATGCTCTGTCTCTCTCTGTCCCAAAAATAAATAAACGTTGAAAAAAAAAATTAAAAAAAAAAAATTTCCAAAGTATTAATTTCAAAGGTATTATAGTATTTTATATAGACTAAGGCTATTCTGATGACAAATTAGAAGCAATACAACAATGAAGACAACAAAATTTAGGAGTATTAAAGAAATAAAGAAAATCAACTAATAATTAATAATTATAATTAATATAATTAATAAGCAACTAGTAACAATTATTAATAATCAACTAATAATTAATAGTTATAATTAATAGAGCCATATATACATAAATCATTCAAACTTTGGCTTAATCACATGTAATCAAGCAATTATAACAATAATAGAAAATATGACACAACCATTCTAAAAATTAGTAAGAATTGATACGTAGATATTTCTAAAAATAAATCACTATGAACAAATTATTACAAAGGACAGAAATAAATTTTATTGTTAAGGAGATATAGAGAAAGAACCTTCTTTACTTATAACAAAAGACATGCATAATAATGCAAGTTAAAACAATATTAATGATTAATTTTACATCTATTAATCTAATGAAAATCATTAGCTTGGTTTGCCAGGCTATGTAGAGGCACATACATGTTAAATGTTGTTAGTGGGTTATAAATCTGCTCAGTTATGCCCAGGAATGAAGCTGATAGAAGGCAATATAGCTATTAGAAAAAAAATGGGAGTATATTCTTAGAAAAAATATTCTTAAGAAAGAATAACTGGCATATTTATTTAATATGCCTAAAATAATGCCATCTTTTTTAGATCACTGATCATAAAGTCTATGCTTTTTCCATACTTAATATTTAAAATATTTGGCAAACACTTTAAAATGTTTTGGAATTATTTCCTTAAATGATGCATAATGATGTGTAAGATATCCCAAAAAAGTGAGCTCTACTGGTAAAACACTACTTTGGACTTCTCAACTAAAAAATACTGATTGGATTGGTAATATTGGACTGTGGGTTTCCTGGCTTGGTTCATCATTCCTGGAATTAAAGTGAGATTTAGAGCTAAGCAATTGATTGCTTCAAGTGATTTATTAATTTTGGTGAAGTAATTAGCTTGTTGATTGTTTTCACTGAATCAATTAATTGTTGGGAAAATTAACCAGTTATTTAGTTGTTTGCTGAAATTGCTTTAATCATCTCCACTTTCTTCCTTGGTTTTTTCCAGGTAAGAACTGGATCTTTACCACAGAAATCATGTGAGGATATATAAAGTGGAAAAGAAAAGGTACTTTTAGTTCGGTTGATATTTTTTGTTACATATATTTAGAACCTCAGATATAATGGACTGAAAATAGTAATTACAAACACTTAACAATGTTCGTCATAGTTTTGCTATGAAAAAATTTGGTACTTCTTACTTGGCCTCAAAAGGCAGCATGACTTCAAAGAAAAGAGTAACCAAAACTTAGGAAGTATTGTATTATACACCAGAATCTCTAATTATTCCATTCACAATATGCAATGAAGTTTTATTCATGATAGCAAATAAAAATTTAGCAAGAAATGATCCAATTATTGGTATCTGAGCATGAGTAATCCTATTTTTATGCCACACATTTTATCTAAAAAAAAAAAATTTGAATTGAAGGAGTATGTCTAGAACAAAATCTTCTACAAGGCTATCAGTGGATTAAGTTCTCTTACAATTGTAGTTACTCCTACAATTGTTACTACAATTGTAACATTCATTTTTGTTCTCAACATTAAAATATATAGGGGAGAAATAGAAGTTACCAGAATGAAGGAAAGATCTATCTTCATATATCTCTATTTCTC
This sequence comes from Prionailurus bengalensis, assembly GCF_016509475.1. Lineage (NCBI taxonomy): Eukaryota > Metazoa > Chordata > Mammalia > Carnivora > Felidae > Prionailurus > Prionailurus bengalensis. The sequence continues at coordinate 84,639,043 of NC_057349.1, forward strand.
TGTAAAAAAATTTCCCTTTTAAAGGTGGTTAGACTTTTCAAATGATGTTGGTTCTATTAGCATTTGATAGATGTTGATGTGAAAATTTGGGAGCCAGAGCTATAGTAACAAATTTCCTAAGGCTATTTATGATATGACTCCCATCATGTGAACCCCAAATTATCAGTGTGATCTAATAAACTCAAGAATATCACTGATGCCAAGGTACAAACTGCTCATTTTTTCTTCTTCAATTCTCAAAGGAGGATATTTTAAGATTCAGAAAGTAGAGTTAAGTAGGAATGGAAATAGGAAGTTCTTTATGTCACTAGGTAACATAACTGTTCGTTGGTACAGTGCAGGATTTGGGAGGGAAAATCTTATTAAGTAGATTTTCCCTAAACTACTAAACCATTACCCTTGCCTGAGAGTAATTATGACAACTGTGATATTTAAAAACCTACACAAAGATGGAATCTACCACATTACCCCAATAATACTGGATATATTCTGATAGGATAAATTCTCTGTATTCTCAGGAATTTTATGACTTTTGAGTCAAAATAGGAATCAATAATAGAAAACCTGTATAGCATTGTAACTAGAAGAAAGAACATGGAAATATTAAGTCTTGATCTGCTTAATCAGAACTGTAAATGGAAAAATATAGTGGGGAAATCACTGAAGTCCTTTCATAATATTATTGATCTCTAATGCTTTCTAAAGAGACTTAGTTCCAGTTTCAAATAAGAATCAACTACTTAGAGCTGGGGGTGGGGGCAGAGGGCAGTGGTGGTAATAGAGAATAGGACTACATTAGTTTCATTTGAAAATGAAGAAAGTGGAATTTCAGGTATGCCTTCTCTAGTTAAGTAACTTTCAAAAACTTTAACGTAAAATACCATAAATACCTCTCATGATATATTTGTATTTTATTGGTTTAAATAAACATACTCTTAATAGCTGCTGATATTTTTAATAACATGCATTTCATTAGCACACATTTGAAAAATCATTCCACATGTATGTTACAAATATTTCAGTGCACATATGGAATTCAGAGCACTTTGTATTAACTCTAGTGTTCATAGGTTGGAAGTCACTACTTGCAGGTCTTCAGCAAGGAACTATTTTGCCAAACAAAACTAATCTGAAGTGTCTATTTAACACAAGTTGAGGAGGCATTTTTTAAAATCTGTTTCTTAGCACAAATGAAATAAGTTAGAAGACTTTATTAAATAATGAACAGGTGCTATTATTCAAGGAAGGAGACAAAAGTTTGAAGAGAGGTATGGTGCTTTGTATCATGAATGAATGGAAGAGTGAGAGTCTGGGGGATAACTGGAAAGTAGAAGCAGAAATGTGGGAAGGCTAAATACTACAGCATGGGTGTTGGGAGATCTTATGGATTTGAAGCACAAAAGTACAATTTTGGAAGGAATGCCTAAGGTAGGATTTTGAGCTCAACTATTATAGATAATTTTATAAATTATCTACTTATGTTCTTCTGAAATCTTCAGTGTACTGATTATAGAAACTTTGAGCAGAGGGGGATTTTCTAATATAAATGTTCCGATTTGGCAAGAGCAAAAATAAGGTTTCTCTGGGAACAGTCTATAAATGATATCAGATGTGACTGAGTAGAGGTATTTCCATATTCTACTACTTGGTTCTGAGAGTGGAGCCAGTGGTTGATATTCAGACAGCATTGTAACTTGTCACTGATAACTCTCATGGATCTTTTTGCTCTTTTATCAAGGAGATGGGTCAAGTGAAAATAAACATTTCAAAGCCTTAGAGATTCCAAATTAAAGTAGAGGGCTTCATCTCTTTGAGTGTTGTACAAAAATTCAACGTTTTCATGCCAAGAAAGATAAATAAAATAGAATTTAACAGTCAAAACTTATGAATTTTAATTTAAAGGAAAAGCCTCTGTTGCAATATATAATAATGTATAAATTTTACCTGATACAAATAAAAAAATGCATGCATTTGCACATAAATCTATTATTACCTAAATAAGAGTACATCATTTTGCAAATACCCATTACCATGGGTAGACATGCAACTCTCCTGTTGTAACCTCAATGTTTCAGGAGAAAAAAAAAATGTTCTCTAAAAGGGTGAAGAACATTTTTTTTTTAAATAAGTGTAGTCCTGTATTAGACTGTTTTAAGTTACAACATTAATTCAAGTGAACTTTTTTTTTGTTTTTTTGACATGTTGTCAAGTTAAAAGATAAAAGACAAACAGAAAGGCTTATATTTACCAGGATGATTTCACCTCACTAAGAAATGTGGATAGATTCTAGAGGTAAATATAAAGAGGAATAAGCCATGATGAGTGATAATAAAGATTAAAGTACAAGTTTGCCGAATCCTAATCCAAAGTTTTTTTGTTTTGTTTTGTTCCTTTTCTCCAAACTTTATTTTAAGAAAACCTTAAAGTTTTTATTGTGGAACTGAGAGTGTCCCAGGATTTATAATCTATCACTTCAGGAATCAGATTCTTTGCAAACTTCCCAAAGTTATTAATTAGTATAACAGAATATGGTAGTATAACAGAATACTGTGTCAGTAAATAGCTGAGATTTACACAGTGCTTTTTAGCTATCAAAAAACCCCAACTTTTACATGCATATTAGTTTGGGGTCACCATTATGCAGAGTGTGTTCAAACTGTAAAACCAAATCATTCAGAAAGACTCTCCCGTATATTCTAAATGTATATGTATCATATACAAAGATTTGCTTTTTGAAATATGTTAGATTTTCACTTAAAAACTTCAGTACTCTAGAAAATATCAATAGCCTTTTTAAATCCTTCACCATAAATAACAATTTCCAAATAGTGAGGCTAACTTGGCCCAACAGAGAGAGCCCAATTGCCATAAGTTTGGCATCACTATATTGATCACTCACATGTTCATGTATAACTTTTCAAGTACCTATAATGGCCAACTACAAGGCTAAATATCCAAAATAAAATAGTGAAAAAAACACAGTTTATATTCCAAAAAACTTACATAATAGAGGAACATATAGACAATTAATAGATAACTCAGTACAGTGCAAATGAAAAAGTGCTCTCATATAGATAAGTAAGGGGTACTTAAGGGGGAACACCAAAAGAGCACTGCTAAGGCAAGTTTACAGGGACATGGAAGTCTTCCCCAAAGGAAAATATATTTGAACTGAGATCTGAAGAATGAATAGGATAAAGCACAAGAAAGAAAAACATTTCCAGAAGTACAAACAGGAGGTGTAAAAGTATGAAGAAAAGAGGGAAGACGTGACTTGTTCTTGAAAAAATGCAAATTGTTTACATGAGACCAGGACAGTAATAAGGTAAGAACGCTAGAAAAGTCAACTGCAGAGATGGAATGGGGTCAGGCCATGAGATGACTGGTAGGCAAAGTGAAGACCTTGAACTTCACATACATACATACATACATACATACATACGTACATACATACATATATACATACATAAAAGACATATCACTGAAGGATGCTATTGTGCACTGAATTTCCAATGTGACTGTTAGTATTTCAATATATAAATTTTTGGAGGGACACTATTCAACCCACAACAGAGGAACATGATCATGCATAACCTGCTTACTGAAGTATTCTTTTCACTAAATGTTTCAGATTTACATCTTTAAATAAAGTACTGTAAGCCCCTTGTGTACCTTTGTACAAATTCTGTACATGCAAAATTCTGCAAAATTCATAGTACAACATTATAAACTTCTCTTTTACTAGAGGTATGTGCTTTTACTTGATAGTTCATATTGCTTTCTGTGCTTAATTGTCTCTGCAAAAAAACTGTAGCACTCTATAACTTATTAAATCTATGATGCACTTCCATTAAGGAACTTTAATACAGATTGCGGTAAATGTGTGATATAGGTAAAGCTTTCCCTGACTGTTCATTCAACATTTATAATGACCTTTATTCATCTTTTGAACTATCCTTTTTATAATCATGAAGAATATGTATGTATTTCATCATCAGCAGAGTTTGACAAAGAACAAGGAAACTAGAATGAGACTCTTACAGGACCCAGCCAGTGAAGTACAAGCTAAATTTAGTTTTCCTTGTGCATAATCAATTTTTAAAACTTTTAGTTATTGTAATTTTGTGACTTAAGTTTATTAATATGGATTGAATTTCATAGGAAAATGTACAATATACAAAGAAAATAATTCACTTACTTATAATCTCTATTCAAGATAAACACTAAAATGAACACATCTGTTTATTTTCAGTCTTCTAGTCTTCCTACTTCTCATTCTCCTCTTCTTTATGATCATACCCCTACCACATAATTAGCATATTATTTATATCCATTGTTTCCCCTATATACCATTCATCATGAGCATATACTGACACCAAATGAATTATAGGAATTAGGGTTTAGCTGAGAGTAACAACAGCAATAGCAACAAAAAAAGGTCTGTCCCATTAAGATTACAATGTTTTTCTTAACTGGAAGAAGTTAGTCTGTAATCTATATATGATTTTCCTAGTGTCAGGGACGAGGATCCTTTTATCTTGTTCTCCAGAGAAAGCTTCCATCACCAAGGTTACTTCACAGTCCTAGATGGCTCTGTATCTCTTACCAGTATGTTTGTTAACATGGGAGTTGTCCTCTAAAAATATGTAAAATTTCACTCACTTTCCTCAATTTAAAAATGAACACCCATGTTCACTTAAAAATCTTGCCTAAATGCCAGCCTAGTGTCAGCATTTTGTAACTTACTTTATAAACAACCATGTCTATGTAGCATGATACTATCCTACACTGGGTGTCAATAACTACAACTGTAGGAAGATTCTTCCATTAGTAAGTTTGTGCTAGTAACTGTGAAAGAAATATTCAAAAAATGTCCATATGTAGAATACATACTTTTTTAATTATTAGAGTTTGGACACCAGAATCTGTATCCATCTAAAATGTATTTTTAATGAAATATAATGAACAGCTTATAAAGCACAGTTTTTGAAGAACAATGGCAAAATAACTTTATTAAAGCAGAGGGCCTTTCAATTAGTTTGATACAAAGGCTGTCAAACTTTCACTTTCTCAGTGTTGAAGAACACAGCATTACTAAGGCAAAACTTACTGATTTCTGAAATGGCTAAAATCCTTAGCTATATTATTTCTCCAGAGAAAAATAGTAGTTCAAACCAACCATTTCATTTGCTATAAACAATGTATATATCCATGACTAGTCACATAACCAGTACCCATAGAGTAAATGTAGGGAAAAACATGATGAATTGAAATTCAACAAAACTGCTCTAAAAGTAGATATTACACATTCAAATATTTTTCTTTCACGTTTATTTCTAGCACTAATTTATGTGCTAAAAAAATAAAACACAATAGCATATCACTACTATTTCTCTGCCTTATTAGACAAGATAAATTGTGTAATCTTCTTTCGTAGCACACGGTGAGGTAGAGAGTCATTTAATTACCTGTGAATCAAAGCAATTTAGGTAACTCTTTCTGATCATTATCACAGAGACTCAAGGAACTAAAATGCTCAATAATCGATAGCAACTCAACCTCAAAACAAAGTTAAGCCCTTGCAATTTTCCTGGAATAGGGCTCACTGTTTGACCAAGTAGGATTCCACTGACTCTAGAATCCCTGAATCTCCTCCCCTCTGACATGGATCATCACTACCCTAGGTACTGCTTTGTGCCTGTTCCTACTCTTAACACGTATCGCTTCTTAAGCTTTAAAAGTACCAGAGTGATTAACTGATATGTGTATACTCAATACGTAGAACTATATTTGACATATTCTGGGCACCAAATATATTATTTATAGAAAATTAAAATTTAAAGGCAAGCGCTGCCCGGGGAGGGGGGGCGGGTACTGGAGCCAGATCCCAAGCCATGCCAACTCGGCCACCACTGCCATGCGCTGGGTCCCCATGCTGCTGAAGAATGCTGTCCCTGGCAGGAGCCCCCAAGTACATGGAACACTTCAGCAAGTTCTCCCTGTCCCCTGTCGATGAAGCAGTTTCTGGACTTTGGGTCCAGCAATGCCTGTGAGAAAACCATTCACCTTCCTCAGGCAGGGGAAGCCCCTGTGCCTGGCCATCATGAAGAGATCAACCTGCTTCCTGACAGAGTGCTGAGCACACCCTTGGTGAAGCTGGTCCACAGCTGGTATGTCCAGTCTCCTGGACATCATGGAGTTCCTGGACAAGGACCCCAAGGACAATCGTACCTGCACGAGGTCACTGATGCCCTGATCATCCGGAACCGCTGTGACCAGGTGGTGCTCACCATGGAATATTTACAACTTGTTTTCACAGACCTCCCTTTAGAGCATGCATTAGCTATAGGTGTTTCTTCATGACAGGGTGTCAAAAGACAACTCTATATACTGCTTTAGATAGTGTGCAAATTACACCGCATGTGTTCTAGCTGCGAGAAATAATAATAGGTTCTTCCTCCAAACAACTAATACAAAGCCCACCATGTTAACAATGAAAAGCCCTGTAAAAAATAAAACTATGGAGAAAAAGGCTATTCTGTTGTTTTGATAGTCACATAACATTTTAACATACTGTGGTCCTGAACTTAAGACATAGTTTTGCCTTGTTTAACCCAAAATCTCTTGTTTATTTATTAAAAACAACTTCTTTCTCATGGAGCCACCCTGTTGTTTTGCAAGACAGAACAGACACAAACAGAAATAGGAAAATGAAGCAGAGAAATGCATGGCTTCAGCACACCTGATTATTTGAATATATTATTTGAAAGATAGTATTTTATTCTCATGCTCTGAGTTCAGACTCACATTTAAGAATCAATTTGTTCACTGAACTATATAGTCCTTTAGAGTCAATTTCTTATAATTATTTTGAAATAGTCTAATTTGGTAATTTTCAAACTGTTAGGAGGTGTCCTGATACCCTTATGATAGTTGTGTAAAATTTTAAGAATTATAAAACCCCTAAGAATATACCCATATATACAAAAATCTTATTGGGTTGCAAATTTCGAAAAGCTTTATTTAAGGGATGTTTTATCATCTACATCTTCATAAAGTTCAAAAAGGCCAAATAATTTATCCATGAATATCAGCTGATAAATGGATGAGTGGAAATTCAAACCCAAGACCTTTAAGCCTTTGTCTAATTAATTTTTCCCCAGACCACAGCTGCCTCTTTTCTCACATGCCTGAGATTCAACTTTGGTTTTTGTTAGAATTTTTTTTTTTTTGCAGTGCTTTCTCAAGTTAACCAAATAAAAACAATTTAGATTAACTTTAATAAAAACTATATCCAAAAAATATTTGGTAGAGAAAATGCTTAAGTAATTCAATGTCTTTAGAATTCACTAATTTGAGCTATACAGGTCTCATAGCACTTCGTTTGTAAGGGCATCATTTTGTTTTTTCTCTGGAGAATTTGTGGAATAATATTTCAACCAACACTTGTCTTACAATGCTTAGGTAATGGTTCATGTTGAATAAATGGCACAGATTATTATTGATATGTTAGTGTTGGCCAGTAAAGTTTATCACTGCTGCCACTGAATCAGATAGTATCTAAATACTTCCTTTGATTTTCTCCAGATACCCTTAACTAAGGCCTTCAAAGACAAAAAAAAAAAAAAAAACCAAAAACAAAAAAAACCATATCAATTTTCGATTGTCTATTAGCCTTACATGACTTTTATTTTCACCTTTTCACTGTTTATCTAAGATGACAGAATTAGAATAAATGAGACTTTTGCTAAGAGATCTGGTATACAGAGTCTTCTGGAACGTTTATAGATTAATGTACTTTTTGTATTGTTATAAGTAAAAAGGCCACAAGATATGGAGTAAAACCATAGTTCTACCACCACATAATGATTCATGAACTTGTGAACATTCTTTAGCTTCAATGCAGCTTTTTTAAAAAAATCTGTATGATAAAGATAACAATGCTTATTTAAAAGGGTTGCAGTGAGGAAAGAAATTAATGAAATCATGGTTTTAGTCTTTATATGCAGGTATGGTGGTTGTGACTAGCATTAGACACTAAATAAGATTTAGTTTCCATGAATGTTTTTAAAGCTACCTTCTCTCAAAGTTCTTTGATTATAGGCCACTATAGAAAAAAGTTTTCACCACAATTTTCTTTATAGGTTTGTTGGCTAAATCTCCTGGAACTCACCATATGCTCAAAGTGAGAGGATTTTGGTTACTGCTGTTTCTATATCCAGTGTTATCAGAACAGGCTCAAACAGGGTGGTTATTTTTAGATTAAAAACATACATACAAACTTCACAATGAGAGGAGAATCTGTTTTATGTTGGATTACACTGGGTTGGTGTTTTTGTTTATAATACCCATCATCTGTGTTTGTTTTGAGGTTAGAGTTAGTCCATGCTGCTGATGATACAGTAATTTGATTACTATTTTATTCAGAAATAACTTGAAACAGTATATTCACTGCCATAAGACTGCTCTATGTTCCACCTATTCATCTGTCTCTCCCAACCCTTAAGAAACGACTGATCTTTTTATTCTCATAACTTTGTCTCTTCCAGAATGTCATAAAGTTGGAATTGTACAGTATGCAGGCTTTTCAGATTGGCTTTTTTCACTAAGTAATATGCATTTAAGGTTCTTTCATGTCTTTTCATGACATCCATTTACTATTAATCGAGAGGTTTCTTTATATTAATAGTGGGTTTCTTATAGATAACATAGTCTTTTAGCTTTTCAATTTTTTCAGGATTCTATTACTATATCCTCTAGTTCAGAGATTCTTTCCTCAGCCATGCAGTCTATTAATAAACCCATCAAAACCATTCTTCACTTCTGTTATAGTGTTTTTGATTACCAAAATCTTTTCTCTTTTATTCTCTCCTAGCATTTCCATCTCTCTGCTTCCTTGCCTGTCTGTTCTTGCATGCTGTCTACTTTATCCATTAGAGCCCTTAAAATATGAATCGTGGTTGTTTTAAATTCCTGGTCTGAGAACCCTAACATCCCTGCCATGCCTGATCCTGACGCCTGCTCTATCTCTTCAAATTGTGTTGTTTTGCCTTTTGATATGCCTTATATTTTTTTCTTGATAGCCAGACATTATGTAAAGAACTACTGTAAATAATTGTTATAACTAGACTTTTAGATAGAGAGGTGTGGGGTGAGGGGAGTTTTCTACAGTCCTATGATTAGGTCTCCAGTCCTTTATTTTTTCTTAATATGAAATTTATTGTCAAATTGGTTTCCACACAACACCCAGTGCTCATCCCAACAGGTGCCCTCCTCAATGCCCATCACCCACTTTCCCCTCCCTCCCACCCCCCCATCAACCCTCAGCTTATTCTCAGTTTTTAAGAGTCTCTTATGGTTTGGCTCCATCCCTTTATAACTTTTTTCTTTTTTTCTTTTTTTCCTTCCCCTCCCCCATGGTCTTCTGTTAACTTTCTCAGGATCCACATAAGAGTGAAAACATATGGTCTCCAGTCTTTTAATGAGGACTGTGCCTCTGGACTGTGAACTCAAGTCTTTCTTCACCTTAACCTTTTTTTGTTTGTTTGTTTGTTTTTGTTCTTCCTCCCCTTCGGCTAGATAGGATGGCTAGAGTAGGCTGAAGTTGGCATTTTTCTTTCCTCTTATTCAGTTAGACTGATAATTCCCCAGCAGGTTAGGTTTTGATTAACTAGTTTCCCTTGAGGGCAGGCCTTGTTAAGAAAAACAAAGCATTCAGATATATGTATCAACATAGTTACTTTTCCCCTCCCCCTGCCAGAAGCTGAAGGAGATTTTCCTCCAACACGTATTGTGGGAAACCAGTTGAGTCTCTGGAGGTAAAACACACACGGTTGTGGGGTAGAGTGAGTGAGTGGGTCCCTGTAGAGTTTTTAACTCTCAGAATTGTCCACACTGAGCCTCCTGTAATTCATCAGTCACAGTTCAGGTTTCTCTCTTCCTGTACTAATTATCATCTATTTCTACTCACAAGTCTTTTTTGCTGTGCTCTCACTGTGTATTCTTTTCTGTGACTCTCCACTACTGGGGACATTGGTGTGCCCTGTGTCCTCCCTTCTCTTATGAATCTATAATTTGTTGCTTTATGTGTTCAGTTTCTTACTTGTTGGAGTAGAGTGGTGACTTCCAAGTAAGGAATCAGAAATCAGAAGTCAGCCCTTTATAAAATTTTATTCTGGAATAGTTACTGATCTTCTCCAGAGTTCTTAAATGTTTATAAATTTTCATTTCAAGGAATCTACCTTAGGGACTTGATATAAAATGAAGGAAAAAGAAAACATAAAAGAGCTATCATTTTGCTAATTCACCCTTTTACCCTTGTAAGTTTTAAGCGCTACAACATATATACAGGTCTAAGTTCTCAGATACAAAAATAACTGAAGTGAAACCTCTATTGATCGTGAACTCACCAAGTCAGGAACATGGCTTTCCACTCCACTATTCCTTTAAGGAAAAACAATAACCCTTCACAAAATTGAGCTGCCTACAATGCCTCACTTCAGTCTTTAGAACTCTCCCTCACATTTCCATACTCTCCACTCTGGTTCCTTACGTACTTGATTTCAAACTCTTGAATCTGTGTATCAAAAGGCAGTTAGTGTGTGTGTGTGTGTGTGTGTGTGTGTGTGTGTGTGTGTTGGGAGTGGGAGGAAGGGCTGCCTAACATCTGTTTTCTTTTCTTTTGACAATAAAGGCCAATTTCCTTTGGGGGAACTACAAGACGTTCTTTGACCACAATCAGGTTGAAGGCTGAAATATTAACCTAGGTGCTACGCTTCTTTGTGGTGTTGAAAATGACCCAGTCTACACAGATCAATTGTTCTTTTTCCCTGGAATCCATCCTTAAACATAGAAAGCTAAGTCAGCATTGTGCTGGGATAAAACTGGAAATTAGTTGTTCCTGTGTTTTTTAACCCAGATCTTGGGTGTCCATGACTATTGATCTTTACTCAGCTGGGTTTTCTAGACTGTATTATTTTTGTGAGACCTGCTAAATGCTTTCCATTGATTCCCTTCTGGCTTGAATTACTTAGAGTGGATTTCTATCACTTATAAAGAAGTAATTTTAATCAACATGTCCAGATTTAGTGTCCACTCTGCCCTTTTGTTCATTCTTGAGAGTTTTTTTTTCTTGATATCTTCCAAGGAAACCATCACTGCTATTCCAAAGAGATTTAACTTGCCTCCTTCTGATTCTCTAGCCCAGAGCTCCTTCTTGGTCAGCTCCATAACTCCTGGTATAAAATACCTAGCCTGTGCTCTGATTAGTGTCTTATTGGAGATTGGTATTAAGTGTATACTAAAATTTTATAAGAAAAATAATAAAGCTATTCACAAAAGAAAGATATGCATCCTCCAAAAAAAAGCTTATCTGAATGTTAGTATCATCTTCTGCTTCATCCCATGACCTTGCATTTAGCATTTAGGCCATACCAACCATTATCTCCAAGCAGACTGCTTCATTCAGAACTCCTTGCACTTACAACAGTATTCCCTCAGCCAGAATATATTTTTTCATTTCTTCTCCCAATCTCTGCTTGTAAACTCCATACCATGTGCCTATCACAAGTGGTCAGTGTGTAACTTTTATGGGATTCTTTATTTTCAAGGCACTGTGCTAGCTTTACATGGATTATCACATTTAAGTCTCATTAAAACACAATAAAGTAGGTACTATAAAGACTATGTTACAGATGAGGGAACAGGCTTTGTAATACCATGCAGTAGGGAAGTAGCAAAAGTTGGATTTTGAGTCAAAGCAGAGGTAGCCTAAGGATTGTGCTCCTAATAACTACCGTAAACAGACTTTCTATGTAGTCAATGGTTATTTATGTGTCTATACTTAAAACATAATTGTGTGTATACTATATGTAATTGTGTATCTACTGGTTTTTGTTAAAGAACTTTGGTTAATAAGAATTTTATTCCTCCAGCAAATCTTCTCTGACCTCATTAATATTTTTAATCATTTTCACTAGTCAGCAAGTGTATCATATCTTTTTTAGTTTTTATTTCATCTGAATTTTATTATACTTAGATCTTTATATTTCTGCCTTTTATATTAAGCTTTAAGCTTCTTAAATTAGAGCAACAGTTATAGCAGGAAAAGTATGGGATATATAGGAAAAAGCATGAGCCCCCAAGACAGGTATGTCAGGACAAAAATCCGAGATTTTAACTTACTACTAGTGTAGCCTTAAAACAAAGGCTTCTCTCTAAGCCTCAATTTTCTTATTTGTAAAAGGAAGATCACAATATTCACATTTCAGGTTGTTAAGGAGTGTCTTATTCATAGCAGGTACTGAGTAATTACTTATTGAATCAATGTTTTTTAAGGCTTCAATATAAGCTACTAATCCACTTAACTTCCACTTTCTTCTTTAAGATCTTCCAGATCTATCTCCCTTATCTCCTTAGGATCTTTCAGATTATAACATTATGAATTTTTGCATTGTACAAAGTAATGATAATGTAAAAAATTCTAAACTTTTAATATATAAATCTCAAATGATTACAATAAAAGTAATATATAATGACTACTTGTGAATGAGTTAAAATGAATGAATTAACTTTCAGTGTAAATATAAATATATACAGGACTGCAAAACTCAATCTCATTATCTTTCAAAATATTTTGGCCTGTGGACCATAGCAATATATGTTTTTTTTCCTGGATAGTTGTAAACAAAATTTTAATTTTTTTTTGCACTACACTTCTGCACCTTTCCACCTACCTGCCCCTCTTCCACATACAACACTGCTGAATCATCCTGTGTGGTTAAAGTGTGACCGAATGTAATTTAGTAAGGAGAGAGGTGAAGTGACACGAAGCATGAAATTTAAAAATGAATGTCACACTGCTTTTCATATTGAATACTTAGCATTAATTCACATTGCAAGCAATTTGATGCAAATATTTTGTTGCAAAATAGAGAAAAGTAAAAGACTTCCTTATATTCACTGCAGTTGTGGGGGAAGTTTGAAAAATTGCTATTCAAAGTATCAGACACAGGCGCTTAGCTATGTACTGAGATTCAACTTCTGGCAATTTGAATATATATCCCTCACCCAATTATACTCACACTATTAACTTAGGGCACTGGCATATCTGGTACCACATGGATGCACCTATGTGATTCAGACTGATTTCTGATGGAATCTTATAAAGCTACAGTCTGGCTCCTTAGTTCCAACTCTATCTTGTATCCTTCTTCCCCCAGGACAGTCTTTGCTTTTTGCCAGCTCTATTCCGTTTTCTATTTTTTTTTTTTTTAACTTCGGGAGAGAAGAAATCAATCTAAACTGTTTGAAGGTAGGAAAAAAAAAGGATGAAGGAAATAGAAAAGAAGTGTCAATGGGTATTAGAGAATGTTTTTAATATCTTAGTCAGACTGGCAAGGCATTACTAGAGATATTTCCAAGAGATATTTACAAAACTGTTTTTCAACAATTAACATATGTTGTTGGCATGTGAGTTTAGTAAGTCAAAATATAGGCTCACTGTCACGGACTCAACTGTGAAATTATTTCTGAGCTACCTGGCTTATACAATAAATCCTATCTTCCATCCCACATTTTCAAAATAATTTGGTCTCTTATAAGAAAGACTTCACATATCTATTTATACATTATCTCCATCTCAAGTATGGCACTTTATTCTTTTTTTTTTAATGTTTATTCATTTTTGAGAGACAGAGAGAGACAGAGCATGAGTGGGAGAGGGGCAGAGAGAGAAGGAGACACAGAATTCAGAGCAGGCTCCAGGCTCTGAGCTGTCAGCACAGAGCCCAATGAGGGGCTCGAACTCATGACCTGTAAGATCATGACCTGAGCCAAAGTCGGACACTCAACTGACTGAGCCACCCAGGCACCCCTCAAGTATGGCATTTTAAATGCTTGATCACAATTTTGGAGTTATATGAATTATAACTTCAACTCACACTTTAGGTAACAAAGCTTATGGGATACATGAATGATAGATCATAAAGAAATTCTGCTAAATTCACATCAATAAAAACCTAGATTGGAAGAATTCTCCTCCTTTGGTCATATAATCTAGACATACCACTTAATGAAAGTACATGAGGTATCAATGGTATGCCTTTGAAGGAATATAGGCAACTGGACGTTTAAATTCTTTGCTTGTTAACAGCCGGACTCACTTCCTCAAAGCCATAAATCAAGTCCTCAAATGTCCTTCAGAATGTTGGATGAAAGGAATAAAAGCAATACTTTAGCTCCCATTGCAATCCACAGACAGTAATATGTTGGATTTTTGGCTAGGCAAACTTTTGATTTTGTGGGTTTCAGATCAAACTTAGTGCTTTCTACTTTATGTTTGGCACCATTCAAACCAAAGCTTTGAGGCTTTTACACCTTGTAAAGCATCAGGTAAAGTATCAAAGGATAAAAAAAATTCAGTGCAAACCACTTTGGTACATTCATTTTAAAGGCACATACACCTACGTCAGGTTGTAATGTGAAGCTGCTTATTCCTGACTACCCATGAAAACAGAACTATTTTCTTTCAGAAATATCATTTAATATTTGTCTGCTAAGACCTACACTTAATACAAAGGAATTTACAATGAGAAAATTGAAGTTGACAAGCTCCTATAAAAAACAAAGTGAGCATAACTGACTAAAAACAATTGTCTTCCAAATTCTATGCATCTGATGAATTTTTTCTTAGAGTTAATTATAAAATTGATATTAAAATCATATTTTAAAATTGTAAAAAATTACAACTAGGGCTTTCTTTAGGTTTTTTCATTTCACCCAATTTACTCATTAGCAGGGCCCATACATTATAGAAATGTGTATTTTTAATAAACTTGTATTAAAATACTCTTCATTGGGCTCCTTAAAAATGGCTGTATCTGATAGGTAATCTGATTCAACTTACTTTACCCCCAAATAAACCACGTTCTCTAGAAAGTTTGCACATGTAAGTACAGCTTTCATTTACTAATCTTTTCTATGAGACAGTAAAATATTTTAATCTAACCTGTCTACCTAAAGTACTTATAATCATTTCATTGCAGTTAACTCTATCTTACACAAGCTTTAAGACGAACTAAATTTTCAGACAAAAGTAGAAAAAAAATTCACTGCAAAATATTTGAACTTTGCAGAACAGTTCCACAGTTCTGGGAAATAACTGATATAGAGACAGAATGATTTTAAATAAAATAATTAAATTATATTTAATTACATAACTTTGTTATTTATTTGTCCAAGACAGTATTTCCCTCAAACACTTTTAAGCGGAATAGAAAATACATAGGTAGCACACACTTTGTTTCATGATTAGTCAGGTGTGTATTATGTATTGTTTGTTTCAGTGGATAATGGACATACATATACAACATAAAAAGCTAGCCTATTTACCATACGGTAGATAGTGGAAGAAGACACTAGATTACTCGGTCGGAGGCAAAGTATTTTATTATTTAGGGCAAGTCAGCCTGATGTTCACACTGCTTCCCCACGTCCTATAAGTTCCAGGATGGTGGCACGGTGCCGATGGTGGATACCTGCCCACAGAGTAGGTTCTGTTAATGGAGAGCTAACTGGATTTACCACTTTTGTGATAAACCAAAGGGTGTCTGATTTTTGTCCCGAGAAAGATGTTCCCTCATCCCTCATGGCTCCTCACTGCAAATACAACCCCAAGAAATGACCCAAATAAAAAGCATCCAGAGATTTCGTTTTTTGGAATACCTAGCAATAATTTTAAGGGACCATGGCAGATCACCATTCCAACAGACTATATATGTTTGACATTTAAAAAAATCCTTTTAAAATGATATAGATTTACAAACTAACAAAATAAAACTCACAGAAATGAAAAATACCATTAAGATAAATTCAATGAATACATTAAACAGAAGAGCTGAATAGAGCAGTAGTAAACTAGAAGATCAGAAGAATCTATTCAGAAAAAAGCACAGAGATAAATTCTGAAAAAGAGGGTAAGATAAAATAATACAATCAAAAGATCAAACATTTAATAGAAGTAGGAAAGAGAAAACTGGGTAGAGAAAGTATTTAAGAGATAATGGCTGAGGGGCGCCTGGGTGGTTAAGCGTCCAACTTCAGCTCAGGTCTTGACCTCATGGGTTCATGAGTTTAGGGCCCGAGTCGGGCTCTGTGCTGACAGCTCAGAGCCTGGAGCCTGCTTTGGATTCTGTGTGTGTGTGTGTGTGTGTGTGTGTGTGTGTGTGTGTGTCTGCCCCTTCCCTGTGCATGCTCTGTCTCTCTCTGTCTCAAAAATAAACAAACACGGGGCGCCTGGGTGGCGCAGTCGGTTAAGCGTCCGACTTCAGCCAGGTCACGATCTCGCGGTCCGTGAGTTCGAGCCCCGTGTCAGGCTCTGGGCTGATGGCTCGGAGCCTGGAGCCTGTTTCCGATTCTGTGTCTCCCTCTCTCTCTGCCCCTCCCCCGTTCATGCTCTGTCTCTCTCTGTCCCAAAAATAAATAAACACTGAAAAAAAAATAAACAAACACTAAAAAATAAATTAATTAATTAACTAATTAAAAAAAAGAGATAATGGCTGAGAATTTTCCAATATGAACAAAAGACATCATACCCATATTAAAAAAAAAAAATCCCAAAGTATCCTTGGCAGGCTAAATAAACTGCAATCTATAACTATGTTCAACATATTTAAACTATTGAAAGAGCCAAAGGGAAAAATTAAAATAAGCCAAAAAGATGGCAAAGAGAAAGACTTCTCACAAAGAACATGCAGTAAGTTAACATCTGAATTCCTAGGGTTAATTTGGTCCATTTAACAATCAATAAAAGAAATCCACTCAAGTCAAGATATTTGGTGCTCTATGGACTTGCACAGAATACAGAGATGCTCCCTTGGAGGATTTATATAATGTACTACACAATCTTCTTAACATCCACTTTCTCTGCTGGTTTTCCTTCTCTTCCTCTTCCTCTTCCCATTCTCGTATTACCCAAAACCAAGAACCTCTAGGCTTTGAAATACAGTCACTGCTAGAGTCAGCTCTCCCATCCACTCCCAAGTTCTAGCTTTCACTCTAATCTGGATAATTAGAGAACATCTTCCCATCAAATAGAGGATATTCCTGAAATGAAATGCTGCTGAAATAAATTCTGGTTATTTTATATTTTGGCAACTCACAACACACATACAAATTTATGCCGCAATCATTCAGTCAATGTAAAGTTATTCCAAAATTGCATCATTAAGAAAATATGGATGCTATATCTGTGTGTGTGTTTAAATTTCTCTCTTCTTCAAAATGGTAACAATAATACCAACCTAAATAAAGTCTTACTTTTTTCACTTGCAACTTCTTCAAAAATATTCTATTTAGGGATTCTCTATATCTGTGTTCATGGAATTTTCTCCTTTTTTGGCCTGATCTTTGTTTTATTTTGTTTCTTCGTGCTTTTTTGGTCATGAAATGAAGTACTGAAACATGAAAGCTTTTATGTCAATTTGGCTTGTGTGTTACCTCATAAAAGAGGCCATATAGGAGATGTGTGATTTTTTTAAAGTTTATTTATATATTTTGGGAGAAAGACAGCATGTGTGCATAAGCACAAACATGGGAAGGACAGAGAGAGGGGAAGAGAGAGCCTGACATGGGGCTCTATCTCATGAACTGTGAAACCATGACCTGAGATTAAATCAAGAGTAGACGCTCAATATACTAAGCCACCCAGGTGCCCCTGAGCTGTGGGGTTTTGAAAATATTGTGTAAGCAGAGTTTCAGCTTTCTCATTATTATAATAGTGATGACTGTTTCACAGGCTCTTTTGAGAATTAAATATTTTATCACATAAATGGTTCACGTTATAGTGTATGTTTATTAAATGTTAGGTACCTCAGTGTACGTCTTTCCTTTACCTTAACTCGTTTCAAAAGTACTTGACAGCTTTACTGATTTCTCCCAGCCCAAGCTTTTAATCTTAGGCTTGACCAAAGCATTCTTTTCTTTTCTAAATGAATAATGCTATCCATGCACATGACTTTTAGCCACGTTATAGTGAAGGTATCTTTATCTTTGTATCCAGCTTTGATATCTTTTTCCCTCGTGAATTATAGGTCATTTAGAAAGTTTTGCTCATGTACAACACAGGCAGACCCATGTCATCATCATTTCATCAAGACTCATCTTCCTTATTGCAGTAAATGACTTCACTCCATAGCCACTTTTTTTAAAAAAAAGTTCTTTTTTAAAGAACTAACTGCAAAAGGTTTACACAATTCCTTCCTCTCCCCCACTTTCCACATAGAATCAGCAACCAAGTCTTGCTAATTCCATCTTCTTTTTTTTTCTTATTTTAAAAAAAAATTGGGGCACCTGGGTGGCTCAGTCAGTTAAGCGTCCGACTTCGGCTCAGGTCACGATCTCGTGGTATGTGAGTTCGAGCCCCAAGTCGGGCTCTGTGCTGACTGCTCAGAGCCTGGAGCCTGTTTCAGATTCTGTGTCTCCCTCTCTCTCTCTGACCCTCCCCCGTTCATGCTCTGTCTCTCTCTGTCTCAAAAATAAATAAACGTTAAAAAAAATTTTTTTTAATTGATGTTTATTTTTGAGAGAGAGAGAGAGAGAGAGCAGGGGAGAGGAAGAGGGAGGAGACACAGAATCCGAAGCAGGCTCCAGGCTCTGAGCTGTCAGCACAGACCTGATGCGGGGCTTGAACTCATGAACTGTGAGATCATGACCTGAGCCAAAGTTGGATGCTTAACCGACTGAGCCACTCAGGCGCCCTGCTAATTCCATCTTCCAAATGTTTCTCAAATATGTCTTCTCTCTTTTGCTCTTGCATACATAATTTCTCAGCTGCAGTACACCAATCACCTATCTTCATAACACCTGTCTTCAGGATAAGTTCAAGTCACCTTCCATATCATTGCCAAAGCAATCATTCTAAAATCTAAATGCATTCCTCTACCTGGAATATTCATTCCTCATATTATGTTTCTCCTAAATCACTATCAAGTATATGGAAAAACAAAAACGAAAGGAAAACAAAACAAATCTGTAAAAAGCAACTCAAGGATTAACTTCTCAGGAAACAGTGGCCCTATCCTCCAACCATGGATTTGGTGCTGCATCTTGTTAGTATGACAGGAACAGGGATATATTTTTCAGGGACAAATGAACATGCTTATCTTTCTCAGATTGTATTTAATCATATTGTGAGTAGTGGTATAATTTTTTGTATGTCTCACTAGATAAGGAGTTTTCTAATGCCATGTGTAATGAACATTTATGCAGTGATTAGTAATTGCCAGGGAGTGTGCTAAAACTATGCATGAATTACATCATTTAATCCTCATAAATCCCTGTGAAGCAGGTAGTATTATTATGAACATTTACAGATGAGGAAACGAAGTCACAGAGGTTAAGTAACTTGCTGAATGTCACTTAGCTAGATGGTAAAGAAGAAAAAATTCAAAGTTAGAAAAGGTAGATCAGAGCTGCTTCTCTTAACAATTATACTATACTCTCTCCTTAGAGATCAAGAGCCACTTCTTTGTTTCTATATCTCCAATGCCTAGTACAATACTAAAACAGTAATTGACATTTTGTAAATATTCACTGGATGATTATTACATAAATGAATGAATGCCAAATGAATGAATAAATAAATATTTTAATAGAGTGCTTTTTGCTTTGATATACTAGATTTGCATTAAAAATATTTGGCCAGAGAGCAAGCAACTGTCTGCACTTAAAATACTAATAAAAAACTGTTTGAGTTGGGGCGCCTGGGTGGCTCAGTCGGTTAGGCGTCCGACTTCGGCTCAGGTCATGATCTCACGGTCCGTGGGTTCGAGCCCCGCGTCGGGCTCTGTGCTGACAGCTAGGAGTCTGGAGCCTGCTTCAGATTCTGTGTCTCCCTCTCTCTCTGACCCTACCCCATTCATGCTCTGTCTCTGTCTCAAAAATAAATAAACATTTAAAAAAATTAAAAAAAAAACTGAGTTAAAAATTTTTAAAAAATAAATATATATTTTAAAACTTGGTAGTATCCTTATAGTTTATAAAGGTTTAAATGACCGCTGTGTTTTGAATAAATATTTAAGCCTGTTTTATGCTTAGATTCAAAATATAACCATATACAAAATGAATCTGCAAAATTGTCTTTGCTTCCCTCCTCCCACTGACAAATTTAACGATTTTAGAGATGGTGACCATGAGCAGCCTAACAAAATACAATACCATCAGATTCCTCATCTGTAAAATGAGGACAATGAGCTATGGAGTCTCAAAGGTCCCTTCTAGCTCCATCATTTATAATTTTCTGACTTAATTTATATCATATGTTTTACTAGTGCACAACATGTTTTCTTTTAGTTCCAGACTAATTTCTTCCTTTTTCTAAGTCTATAGACTAGTGCTAATTGTCATGCCTAATCTATAGGCCAATTTGTAAGGGAAAAAAATCCATTGGGGACATTGCAAAAAATCCACAATTTGCAGAGGGTAGAGTGAGAGACCTGCTGTGCCTGGATTGAAACAGCTGTTTCAAGAACCTTAAGCATCTGGGGAAGTCATCCAGAGAAAGGCCATCCACTGTGCTTTGATCTCTCCACTGAAGCACTGCCTGCCCATATGCTTGGTGAGAGTCCAGCCTGTTAGACCCATGCCTAGGGCTAGCTTTCCCCCTTGTTTCTGCCCAGGAAATGGCACCAAAGTGTTTCTAAAGTGTAAGTGAAATAAAATTTCATTATGGTAGAGCTTTGTATGAAACTGAGGTTATATGATATTACATTAATTAAGCTGAGTAAGTCAACATTGTGCTTTATAAGTGAATAAAAGAGAAAATAAAAAAGGATAAAAGTGCAATGTTTAAAAACATGTGTGCAGAACTGGATGGTTTTTAAAATGCTTCTCGAATATTTTCTCCTTTAATCCCCATAAGGATCCTCTGAGTATACTCTAGTTACTTCCATTTTACAGATGGAGTAATTGATTTTCAGATAGTTGCTTAGGAGCCCCTAATTAGCAAACATGGGGTCTGGGCTCAAATTAAATCTCCTGTTACAGCTTTCTTATCCTTTCCATCCCTAAGCATTACCCTAAGAGAGAGAATGATAAGATAGATATACTCCAGGCATATTTAACCTCCTAAAATAAACTGTATTCATATATAGAAGGAAAACATTTTTTTATGGAATGAAATGTAATTTTAATTGGCTGTCATTTAAGAGACAATTTTATAAAGCTTATTTCTCTAAGAATGCAAATTATTTTTGTAATATTCAATTTTGTTATCTATCAGTATAAACAATTAAGAATATGATGGGGCACTGAGGATAGATACTAATCAAATATTGCTTGATTCATACAAAAAAGACATTTAATGTCTTAAATGCAAACATTGCTCCTTAAACCATGCAAAAAGTCAAGGATATCTCTTTGTCAGGACCAACTCATTTTGTATACCAACCTTTGTCCAGAAATCACCAATTGCCTACCTTACCTAGTCTTCTCTTGTTTACTAACAGTACCTCAAATAAGTAAAAACACATTCTCCAGACTTCCTAAGCATATAACCTGAGTTGCACATAGTAGTTGTTGGATGGTTCCAAAGTAAGTTCTTTAAGTGTAAAACACTCACTGGAAAGAGTATTTTGCCCTTGCCCTTTTCTCTTCTTTCTGAATGCAATGTGGGTATGGTACTGGTTGTGGAGCTGCCATTTTGGGGCTACAAAGAGACATGTATGAAACAGGCTGTCTGGTAAGGATGTCTGAGAAGAGAAAGAAGAAACTATTGTAATGGATAATGCAGCCACTGATCCTGTCCCAGCTTGCCTGGCTCTGGGCTTGTTGCACGATACAAATAAACTGATATTTAGCTAACTGCTATTATTTGGGTTCTCAGTTGTATACAGCTGAACATAATACCTGACATATTTACCTTGAACCAATCACTATATCCAGGAAGAATAATGGGAACTGACTGGCTTACGTCCATCTGCTGCCTCTCACCTCACTAATTTCTGTCCATTTATATATATATATATATTTTTAAATGAAGTCAATCAGGGCCCACACCACAAAAACCATATAGATGTTATCAAATGGGGAAAAATCCAGTCCTCTGAGAAAGGGATAAAGAAATAATGAATGATGGGTAGTCTCTCACAAATGTCCACTATAATATCCCTGTACCATAATTTCTTTAGTTCTCACTTGGGGATACCTAGACTATTTCTATTTTGTTATTATCATAAGCAACGCCTTGTTAAACTCTGTTGTAGATAAGTCACGAGCCTCTGTGTGTGTGTGTGTGTGTGTGTTTTATTGTTGTTTTTTTTAAATAGATTATAAGGAAGAGAATTACTGGTACAAATCTTATTAAATGTTTTTCTAATCCTTGATATATTTTGCTAAGTTGATTTTAATAATGTTTGTTTCAATTTAAACTTCTGCCCCAAGTGTATAAGAATGCTCAAAGTACAGTTACCATCATCATCACCATTTATTTCTATCATCATATACACTTTGCTTAGTTGTGAATAAAAAAATTATTTTATATATTGAATTTATTTTCTTTGATTTAAACAAATATTTATTAGCTTCTGAATAGTACTTTTATTTGTAAATCATGAAGTAGTTAATAAAATTTCAAAGTACAAGAAGTATAATTTTAAATAAATGTCAACTAAAATCTCCATGGCAGTGCTTCTCAAACTTGAGTGTGTATATCAGAATCACCTGAAGGGCTTTTTTTCCCCCCAGCTTTATTGAAGTATAAATGACAAACTTGTATAGATTTAAGTTACATAATATTATGATTTGATATACATGTACACTGTGGAATGATTACTACAATCAAGTTAATTACCACATCATCACATCACAGTTACCATTGTTGTTATGTGCGTGATGAGAACACTTCAGATTTATACTTTTAGCAAATATAAGTATACAATAAAGTATTATTCTGTACATTAGATCCCCAAAACTTACTCATGATAACTGAAAAGTTTTTTTTTCCTTTTAACAAACATCTCCCCATTTCCCCCACCTCCCACTCCCTGACACCCACCATTCTGTTTCTAGGAGTTCAATTTTTTTAGATACCACACATAAATGAGATCATACAGTATGATCTTTCTCTGACTGGCTTATTTCAGTTAGCATAATGCCCTCCAGGTTCAGCCATATCATCACAAATATACATCTATATATCACATTTTCTTCATCTATTCATTCCTCAATAGACAGTTATGTCATTTCCATATGTTGGCTATTGTGAATAATGCTGGCAATGAACATGGAAGTGCAGATATCTCTTTGAGATACAGATTTCATTTCCTTCAGATAGATACCCAGAAGTGAGATTGTTGGATCATATGGTGATTCTATGTTTATTTTTCATTTTAACTTTATTTCCTTTTTGTGAACATTCAGTTTATGCCCTTAATTTTTCTAAGGATTATATTATCTTTGTCTAAGGATCATCTTTGTCTGTTTCATATATGCTAAATACAATGTTTTTCTTTTTTTTTTTTTTACATTTTTTAAAATTTATTTTTGAGACAGAGAGAGACACAGCATGAGCAGGGGAGGGTCAGAGAGAGAGGGAGACACAGTATACGAAACAGGTTCCAGGCTCTGAGCTGTCGGCCCAGAGCCCGATGTGGGGCTTGAACTCAAGGACCGCGAGATCATGACCTGAGCCGAAGTCGGACGCCCAACCAAATGAGCCACCCAGGCGCCCCAATACAATGTTTTTCTACCAGTATTTAAAACTTCTCTTTTAGGGGCACCTGGGTGGCTTAGTCGGTTAACTGTCCAACTCTTGATTTCAGCTCAGGTCATGATCTCACAGTTGGTGAGACAGAGCCCCAAGTCTAGCACTGCGTGGACAGCATGGAGCCTGTTTGGGATCCAATCTCTTCCTCTCTCTGCCCCTCCTTCCTTCTCAAAATAAGTAAACATAAAAAAAATAAAACTTCTTTTAATATTTTGAATTTTAAGATTTCAAATTTTAAAATAACTCAAGCTTATGAAGTAGCTTTTTGTTCCTACATTGCTTTTACATTTAATTATAAATAGATAAAAACTCATTTATATTTTCTTTTTTTAATGTTTATTTTTGAGAGAGAGGGAGGGAGACAGAGGATCTGAAGCAGGCTCTACACTGACAGCAGAGAGCCCAATGCGGATCTTGAACTCAAGAACTGTGAGCTCACGGGGCGCCTGGGTGGCGCAGTCCGTTAAGCGTTCGACTTCAGCCAGGTCACGATCTCGCGGTCCGTGAGTTTGAGCCCCGCGTCGGGCTCTGGGCTGATGGCTCAGAGCCTGGAGCCTGTTTCCGATTCTGTGTCTCCCTCTCTCTCTCTGCCCCTCCCCCATTCATGCTCTGTCTCTCTCTGTCCCAAAAATAAATAAACGTTGAAAAAAAAAAAAAAAAAAAAACTGTGAGCTCAAGACTCTAGCTGAAGTTGGATGCTTAATGGACTGAGCCACCCAGGAGCCCATCATTTATATTTTCTTATACTAAGATACTTTATTAGTGTTCAAAAACAGCGTCTTGTTTTATTGATCATCTCTATGCATAGTTGATTAATCTGATTTCCCTTTTTAATTTTTACATTTTTAAAAACTTTTACCACTTTCTTTTCTATATTTCCTTTGGGTTGATATGTTTCCAGCATGTTGAGGAAAATGCTTATTAATGTTTAATATTTCCTATTTTCTAAAACAAATTTAAAAGTTCCCTCCAAGTCCCTCCAAGTTCTTATTTAGCTTCATTAAACTTCACACATCATGGTGCTGTTCAATCATGATCAGCTGGTAGCAGTTAACAGAGTATTTTACCCATTCACTCTTCGTAAACCCATTTTTATATTCCAGATCTATAGATGAGAATACCTGTTTAGTAGCGAATTACTAACATTATGCTGTAATCACAAATGCTCCTCCATGCGGAGTTGATATTTTATAATTTAATAACACTTTCTTTACAACCTGGAAACAAATATTTGTAAATATTGTATGTATCTTTGAAAGGAATGAGGGGGAGGGGAGTAACATTAATAAGATGGTGAAATAGAACGCTCCAGACTCTCTCTCCTCCCAAGTACGGATGCAAGGAATAAACGGCTACATGTGTAGGACCGCTCTATGAAAAAATCCAGAAATAGCTGAGAATCTCCTACACACTCAGTGACTGAGAAAATACCCACAGTGAAACAGGTAGGAAAAGCTGAGACACACTGGCATCTTAAACCCCATCCCTGGCACAGCACCATACCATCTAGAAAGCGTCCCCAACTCCCAGCTTTTTCCTGAGCAGTGAAAAGTTGACACCACGCGTCCAATGCACCAACCGTTACTGTTGCCACCTGAGGAAGGGACCCCTAACTCGTATTTCTGGGAGCTGACATTCACTAGACCCCTGGGACCACAGACGGCATAGATACCCCTTTAAACCCTTGCAAGAGCACGTAGGGCAGCTAGTCCGCAGGGCTCTGCGCACAGCGAGCGAGCCTGCCGTAAAGCCCAGCTCCCAGCTTCCCCCTGGAAGGGGCTAGACTGCACGTCTCAAGTCCCGACTCCTCCGACTGCTGCCGGAGGGTCTGGTTTCCAACTCTCCTACCTTTGGCGGCACACAGTGTCCTCTGGAAGCTTGGCCAGTGACTGGCTGGTGAGACTCCATGACCTCGCCACCCACAGCTCATTTTCTGTGGTGAGTGGTGGGAGTCGCGGACACGCGAGGTAGGTGGGGCATGAGGGCACTTCCGGTGACTCCCACCTCAGTCCTCCACCGGTTCTTCCAGGGATAACAAACAAACCCTTTAGCTTCTACCCTGGAAGGAATTGGACTACGTTTCCAGTGCCCTCACTTTTCCGCAGCTATCCGAAAGGCTGGGCTTCTCCCTATGTCTAGGAAGTCCTGCGTCCGGGCCTGTGCTAGTCCCTCTGGTCTCCGGTAAACGAAGCGCGCTTTTAAATGCCTCTGGAGGCCTACTGTGACTCCGGTCCTATCACGCCCCTGCAATAACACCCATCTCCTGGCCTCTCCCTACAAGGAGTTAGACTGCACATCCAGTACCCCACCTTTTCCAGCTGCCTCCCCCGGAGGTCTGGCTCCCACCTGGCTTGTCTCTGGCAGGTAATCACTGGTCTCCAGGGAACTGGAAATGGTGGGTGAGCACTTCCTGCAGCACCCCTCCTGCCCCCTTACTCCAGAGATGGAACCAAGCCTTCCGTTAAGGCACCTGTCTCTGAGCGCTCCTGGGGCCTGCCATTCACTTGTCCCCCGGGAGTGACAGGAGAGCACAACAGCGGTGCGAAGTGGTGTTGAAGGATCCTTTACTTCAAAACCCGGGTTCCTTGTCAACTGGCTTTGAAGAATAAAGTGGACACAAAATGAACAGCAGACAAACGTTTAGAGTATAATATTAGGAAGAATAGTATGAAAGCTCTCTTCAGAGGGCGGACATTATAAGGTGAATATCCTAGACTATAGGCAAGGGTCCTTGTTTTTATAAGGTTCCGGTCACCCCCCCCCCCCCCCATTATTGGCTTGATAGCCCTAGGTGCTGGGTGGTCCATTCCTAAGTGGCTAGATTCCATTGTGTGAAGGGTTGCGTATGGTCTTATCATTCCTTGT
The DNA here is from genome assembly GCF_016509475.1 of Prionailurus bengalensis. Lineage (NCBI taxonomy): Eukaryota > Metazoa > Chordata > Mammalia > Carnivora > Felidae > Prionailurus > Prionailurus bengalensis. The sequence goes on from NC_057349.1 coordinate 84,665,669, forward strand.
AAGGTCTCCTACTTATATTTAATTAGGGCCTTTGTCAATTTCCTGAGGGGAACCTCAGGGGGAGTGGGTGGTGTCTGTTACATTCTCAAGAGAAACCTTGTGCCTGAGGGAATTTGCTGTAGTCAGACACTCAGCATTGTTCCAAATTTTGTGTTTTTCCCCACCCAGGGACCTCAGGTCCTATCATTTCCCTCTCTGCCTATCTTATCTGATCTTTCCCTGAGTGAGTTGCATGTGGTCTGAAAAAGAGTGCAGGCATCTGCCATAGCTCCTTTCCCCAGCTCAGTGCAGAGTGAGTGTAAGATAAACTCCAGCTCCCAGGTTCTCCATGAGGAGAGAAGCAACTGGACCACATATCTAGCACCTCAACTTTTCCAGCTGCTTCTGGAGAGGCTGGCATCCATCTTGCCTGTCTCAGGGAACTGAAAGGACTTGGCACACCCTAGTCTCCTGGGGAGGAAAATATAACTGTGTGGGGAGATGGTTAATTAGCTTGACTGTAGTAATCATTTCATTATGTGTGTGTATCTCAAAACACCATGCTGTACACCTTAAATGCATATATATATATGGTGTTTAAACATTTTAAGAAGGCAAACAAATGTGTATACTCAACTTGTTGAGCAGTGTTACTTATATATGTATTAGAACAGTTCATAAGTTGTGTTGTTCAAACCTTCCAAAATGTCAACTGTTTTCCCTATCTATCATTTTTCAGGATTTAAAATGTCCTTTATGACTTTAGATGTCTTTTAACTAACAACCTTTTTCTATCATGAATCACATCACATTTGTCAATAATGTCTTTTTATAGGAGAGTGGGGAAGACAGCATTATGTATATTTTTATAATTTCTAATCCCACTCCTTTTTCGAAACTCTGCTGCTCACATAATATCTCATAGATAACATATTTTATGCTGCGCATTGTTGCAGGAGTTTTTACCTCAATACCCAGAATGTGTTGTCTCACCACTCTGAAGAATGGACACAGATTAAAAATGAGCAGCAGGCAGAAGTTTATTAGAGTAGAAGATTAGAGAGTAAGAATAGTATGAAAGCTCTCTTTACAAAGAGGGGACATTCAAAAATGAATACCTGTGACTACAGGCAAGGGACTGTGTTTTGTAGGGTTTTGATCAGGGGCCCTTGTTCCTTCTCAGGTTCTACCCTTGTCTAGGTAACTCTAAATGCTTAGTCATTCCATTTTGGTTGGCTCATTTCCATTGTATGAGGGGTGGTCTGTGAATGGTCACTGTTCCTTGCGGGTCATGTGTTTTATGGTCTACTTATTTTCAGTCGTGTCTTTTGTTTGTCAAATTCCTAGGGGAAACCTGAGGGAGTAGGTGGTGTCTGTTACATTCTTAAGTGGAATTTTATTCCTGAGGGAGTGTGCTCAAGGTCAGATGGTCCCAGAAGAAATGTTTTAAAATGTGTTTTCCTCCACCCAGGGACCTTCAAGCTTTAGCCTCTCACTTTGTGCCTACTGAATCCCATCTTTCCTCATCATACCATAACTCATCCAAACCCTTAATATTTTTAAAGCCCCCAATTCTCAGAAATTGACTTCTGAGACTCTTACAAGAGAATGCTCCCTTGTTGGAAAACTGCTTGTTGATATTAGCAATAGCAAGACACATTTCAATATAGCGTATGACTTATGTAAACCTGATTTTATTTATTTTTTATTTTTTTAAATGTTTTAATTTATTTTTGAGACAGAGAGACAGAGCATGAGCAGGGGAGGGGCAGAGAGAAAGGGAGACACAGAATCCAAAGCAGGCTTTAGGCTCTGAGCTATCAGCACAGAGCCCGACATGGGGCTTGAACCCACAGACTGTGAGAATCATGACCTGAGCCAAAGTCAGATGCTCAACGGACTGAGCCACCCAGGAGCCCCTATGTAAACCTGATTTTAAAAGCATATCCTGGGGCACCTGGGTGGCTCAGTTGGCTGAGCGGCCGACTTCGGCTCAGGTCATGATCTCACAGCTCTTGAGGTCAAGCCCTGAGACAGGTTCTCTGCTTACAGCTCAGAGCCTGGAGCCTCTTCAGATTCTGTGTCTTCCCCTCTCTCTGCCCCTCCCCAAGTCGTGCCATGTCTCTGTCTCTCAAAAATAAACATTAAAACAAATAAATTAATAAGTTAATAAATAAATAAATAAATAAATAAATAAATAAATAAATAAATAAAAGCATATCCTCAGGGCTCCTGGGTGGCTCAGTAGGTTAAGCATCACAACCCTGGCTCAGATCATGATCTCATGGTTCCTGCTTTGGAGCCCTGCATTGGTCTGTGTGCTGACACTGAGGAATCTGCTTGGGATTCTCTCTCTCCCTCTCTCTCTTCTCCTGTCTCACTCTCTCTTTAATCTTTCAAAATAAATAAACTTAAAAAATAAAATAAAAGTGTATCCTCATAAACAAATTTAACCTTGATACAATAATTTACAACCCCAATTATTTATCTTAGGTTAACCTTAAATATCTATCATAACATAAGAGATTTTACTTGGTTCCTCCAATTTTTAGATCAATTATATATTTATTTTAATCAGTCAGACTCATGGACTGATTCTCAATGATAAACACATGGGAGACTTAGATTTAAGCCAGCAGGCACTTTAATACTTTCACTATGAGGATTATGCCATTGCTTTTTGAGGGACTGGAACACTGATGTTCATCATTCTTGGCATCCCAGCCTGATATAAATGTGCATTGGACTGAATTCTAATCAGAAGTTTCATGAGGGATAACACACAGTGATTAAGTTATAACTTTTTCTAAGTTTGATGACTGCTTTTTCCCTTTAAATATACTCTAACCATCTTGATTGGATTTGAGGATATTCCACATATTTATAAATTGTCCCTGAGGATGAGATACTTCTAGGATGGCACCTCTCAAATCATACCTCTTGATTTTTTCATCTTTTCTCTCAGTGCTAATCTTTTATTGAAATTAAAGAGACACATCTTTCAAACTCATTCTCAAAATTTTCACTTGATTAATTTTAAGTCTTCTTCCTGTCCTTGAGCTGCTAAAAGTAAATCAGAACACTTCAGAATGTTTCTTGACCTACAACTGGCCTTTGATAACATAGAGATTTCACTAAAATAAATGCTTTTGATATGCATTTTTAGTTTATAATCCTTTAAAATATATTGAAGCACTACTAATTGAATAAGAGTTAAAAACATTTTATATATATGTTTTCAGTTTTAAATAATAAAAATTATTTTCTTGTATCACATCATTTTCTATTCAACATTCTGTATTTCCGTGTTTGTGATTGTATAATTGTAGAGTCCTTAATAACAGCACTGTAAATCTTCAAGATATTTTAATGTTTTATGTATACTAACTCATCTTCTTCTCATTCTATTTTACAGATGAGGAAATGAGTCAGAGTGAAATCAGATGACTTTCTTAGGTCACAAAACTTAGTAAGAAATGAAGCAAGGATTTAAATCTGAGCAGCCTTGTTTGGAGTCCACTGGGCTTTTTTGGAACTTTTGGTGACATATGATAAGCAACAGTAACTCAAACTACATATTATTACTCACATAAGAGTATGGAAAACTTGTCATATGAATATAAGACTCCAAAGGGAAAAAATATAGTATTGTCTTGGAAGTAGAATGACAACATACCAAGCAGGGGTAATATTTTTGACCAGGTAAGTGTAAAGTAGGAACTTAACAGTTCTATTCTTTCTACTACTTACTAGTGTAGCTTATTACTCTTTCTCTTTTTTTAACTCCAAAATATTTTTAAAGCTGTCTGTAAGGATGCCACAATTGCTCTTATCATTACATATCTTTTTTCCTGAAAGTTTTAGACAATAATCAAGAAAAATTAAAAAAAGAAACAGATATTTGAAAGAAAAATAAAAATTATCATTAGTATTTATAGAAGTGATTATATATTTTTAAATTTCCAGTATAGTTAACATATTGTGTTATGTTAGTTTCAGGTGTGCAATACAGTGATTCAACAATTCTATACATTATTCAGTGTTCATCATGTTTATCTTAATCCCCATTACCTATTTCACCCATCCCCACTTCCCTCTGGTAGCCATCAGTTTGTTCTCTATAGTTAAGAGTCTGTTTTTTGGTTTGTCTCCTTTTTCTTTGTTCATTTGTTTTGTTTCTTAAATTGCACCTGTGAGGCAAATCTTATGGTATTCATCTTTCTCTGACTGATTTTGCTTAGCATTTGCCTTCTGGATCCATCCACGTTGTTACAAATGGCAAGACTTTATTGTTTTTTGTGGCTAAATAATATTCAAATGTATATATATGCCACATCTTCTTTAGTCATTCATCTGTTGATGGGCACTTGGGCTGTTTCTTGTCTTGGCTATTGTAAATAATGCTGCATTAAACATTGGAGTGCATATATCTTTTCAAATTAACGTTTTCATATTCTTTGGGTAAATACCCAGTGGTGAAATTACTGGATCATATGGTAATTCTATTTTTTAAAATTTTTTGAGGAACCTCCACATTGTTTTCCACAGTGGCTGTAGCAGTTTGCATTCCTACCAACAATACACGAGGGTTCCTTTTTCTCCACATCCTTGCCAACACTTGCTGTTTCTTGTGTTTTTTATTTTAGCCATTCTGACAGGTATGAGGTGGTGTCCCATTGTGATTTTGATTTTCATTTCCTTGATGATGAGTGATACTGAGCATTTTTCATGTGTCTGTTGGCCTGTATGTTGAAGATATGTCTATTCGTGTTTTCTCATTTTTTAATTTTTTTAATTATTATTTTTTTATTTTTTAGAGAGAGTGAATGAGTGGAGAGAGGGACAAAGGCAGAGGGAGGCGGAGAGGGAGAAGGAATGGGAGAGGGAGAGGGAGAGAGAAAATATCTTAAGCAGGCTCCGTGCTCAGCATAGATCACGACCTGAGCCGAAACTGAGTTGGATGCTTAACTGACTGAGACACCCAAGTGCTCTTCTTCTGTTCAATTTTTAATTGGCTTTTTTTTGTTTGTTGTATTTTTTCAGTATTGAGTTTTGTAAGTTCTTTATACATTTTGGATTCTAGCCCTTTATCGAATATATTATTTGGAAATATCTTCTTTCATTCAGTAAATTGTCTTTTATTTTTATTTTTTTGATTGTTTACTTTGCTGTGCATAAGCTTTTTATTTTGATGTAGTTCCAGTAGTTTATTTTTGCCTTAATTTCCCTTGCCTCAGGAGACATATCTAGAAAAATATTGCTACAGCCAATGCCAGACAAATTATTGGCTATCTTCTCTTCTAGGATTCTTATGGTCTCCATTCTCACATTTAGGTCTTTAATCAATTTTGAGTTTATCTTTGTGTATGGTGTGAAAAAGTGGTCCAGTTTCATTTTTTTGCATGTGGCTGTCCAGTTTTCCCTATACCATTTATTGAAGAGATAGTCTTTGTCCTGTTGCATATTTTTGTCTTTTTTGTCGAAGATTAATTGCCATAAAATTATGGGCTTATTTCTGATTATATTCTTAAAAAATATCTCCCAAGAAATTCGATTAAAACATTGTTGGGATTCAAAAACCCATCTCATTTGAAAGTACAATGTGAATAGTTCCATATGACAACACAAAATAAAATTCCTGGTAATAAATGAATAAAATATACTGAATTCAAAGATGTACATTATAAGTGTCTCTTGAAAGAAAAATGAAGCAAATAATTGGGTTATATATATAATAATAGGTGGTATTATCTCTATTAATTTATTGAGCACATATTTATTGAGTAATCAGTATACGACAAGTACTCCTGGATAAAATGTATGAGTCAAACATTGCCTTGACAGAACTTACCATGGAGTGGCAGAAGGATTAGTTATATAGCCTATAAAAGTTATTGTGTAATAGAAGACTGTCCCTAGTAAAGAAGTTCATAGAAACTACCCAAGGAAAGAGTATACCTAAAATCTAAAATAAATTGAAGAGGCCCCTAGGTGTAGAGCGGGGGAGTAGATAGCTCCTTCAAGGCAGAAGGACCCTTTAGTAAAGACTCTGGTTGGAGCAGAAACATAGCAGTATTAGGGAAAAACCGTGGAGTTAAAGTACATTGAGGGAAAGGAAACACATTGAAAGGTGAAACTATGACAGTGGGTACATATCAGATGATATTAGTTCTGCTCAGACATGTTAAAGATGTGTTCTTAAGAGCAAATGGAGACCATAGTAACATTTCATGTAAGAAAAAAGCACAATCTTATTTGTGTTTTGTAAAAATCACCCTGTCTGTAATGAGAGAATAAATTGAAAATGGGATAAGAATTCCCAGTAAGACAAGAAAGGAAAGAAGATGAAGACAAAAATGATACCCAGGTTTCTTTTCTTTTTTTTTTTTCCTAATTTTTTTTTAATGTTTATTTTATCTTTTTTTTTTTTTTTTTGAGAGAGAGAGACACAGAGTCTGAGCAGGGGAGGACAGAGAGAGAGGGAGATACAGAATCTGAAGCAGGGTTCAGGCTCTGAGCTGTCAGCAGAGAGCCCAACGTGGGGCTCAAACACATGAGCCTTGGAGCTGTGAGGTCATGACCTGAGCAGAAGTCGGCTGCTCAACCAACTGAGCCACGTAGGCGCCCCAAACATGATACCCAGGTTTCTGATGGGAGTGGTGTCATTTAGTGAGAGAAATATTGAAAGAACAAAAGATTTGGGTAAATCAGTAAACAAGGAATTAAAAAAAAATTAAATCAAACATCTGTGTATCTCTACCCACCCCCTGTTTCTCTCCCTTCATATGAATTTACTGTGTAAAAAAGATTTGTATAAAATGAGAGAGAATTATTGAATGACTAGTGATGGTACAAAAGCTAACTGTGGGAAAATTTTTAACTATAATGTAATTTCAAAACATTTAACAAAATTAATGTCAAATATATTAAGTATTTAAAATAATGCTTAAAATTTGATAGGAAAATTACCCAAGTAAAATATAAATTAAATATTCTTGTATTAAGGAATATTCTGGTTATTAAAATAATGATCTCGGCTTCAAACTGACCCTTTTGTACTGTTCTTTGAGGTGGGGCTGGAACTTTGCCAATCACTTTTCTCCTTTGATAAGGGGTTCCTATTAGATTCTTTCAGTAGGAGTAAATAGAGGAAAGCTGTTGTTGGAAGGAGAAGGACCTGCTACTTTTGTTTGCTTCCCGCTTCTGTTGCCATCACCACCACACTCCTCTGTCCTTAAAACAGCAACAGAGAACCGAATCCTGCCGTAGCAGCTGATTCCACTTGTCAGTCTTTCTGTGCTGCGGGAACGCGTGATTTTCTGCTGTGGTATCTCATAGGTAGCCCCAACTTTGCATCATCCCTCCCTAGAGATCTGAGTTCCAGATTCACAGGACTCTTCCTCCAAGTTTCTAAATGCTAACTCTTCCAACCTTACCTCTTTGTTCTCCAGCGAAGAAGGTGGCAATTGCTTCCTTCTGTGATACTTTAAATTTTTTTTTCAACTTTTATTTTTATTTTTGGGACAGAGAGAGACAGAGCATGAACGGGGGAGGGGCACAGAGAGAGGGAGACACTGAATCGAAACAGGCTCCAGGCTCTGGGCCATCAGCCCAGAGCCTGACGCGGGGCTCGAACCCACGGACCGAGAGATCATGACCTGGCTGAAGTCGGACGCTTAACCGACTGCGCCACCCAGGCGCCCCCTTCTGTGATACTTTAGTATTTACTTCTTGTCTTTCTAGTTCTTTGAGTCATGGTTTCTAATTCTTTATACCAAAAATTCTGTTAAACCCTCTGATGAAGTTTTTATATTGTTACTAGACTGGCTGATACAGAACTGCTGTTTAACTATGATATCCATTAAAGAAATCTTAAAAGGAATGATTTACAGATTTGTTAATATTAGAAAACCTACCAATATTCTCTGGTAAACTACTGTTTGTTAAGTACTTCTCCAAGTGCTAGGAACACAGGAGTAAAGACAAACTGAATCCTTGACCTTAAGGAACTTACTTGACCATAAAGGTTAGATGTGAGGTAAGGCTTAAACATGTAAGCAAGGTAACTTCAAGTGTTGATAAGTGCTTTGATAAAGATAAAAAATGAATGCTATACTAGAATTATAAATCTGTCTAGGGTAGGGAGTAGAATGGGTATTTGACTTGAAACCTAAAAGATGGTAATAAGCAAACCATGAAAAGATCCATGAAGGAAGAGCTTCCTAAGCACAAGTTAAGCTCTGCAGAGTCCTGAGTGACATGAGCTGGCATTCTTTCTGTTTTTGTAAGAGAAAAAAATGTGTTTGCTCCTACAGGAAAATAAATGAATAAATAGAAGGAGGAGGAGAGTAGAAAGAAATAAAACTGTATAATGAATATAAACAAATAAATAAAATTAGCCACATTTTTCTGTTATATGAAGCCCACATGGGTAAACATAGCACTGGACTAGTGACACTGAACAGTTAAAAACAAGGTTATATTTTCAAAGCTTTGAAGGATGTCAAGTCCAACTTAAGAACCCAGTTGATAGATTTTGGAAATTTTCATTTCCTCTTTACAGCATTTTTCTATGAATGATTGTTTAATGGATATTAATACATCAAAATTGCAGAAACATATTAATGATTATGAAGCTTTAAGACCTAGAAAGTTTTCACATATACTCTCTCATCTATTTATGTGTGACACAAAAAATAACTGGACAAACAAGCATTTCATAATGATTTCCTCATTATTTCTTAAAACTATAGTTATTCTTTCAAACACTCGTTCTCATGCAACAAGTATATATTGAATACCTGTTATATGTCTAGTGCTCTTGCATATGCTGATGATTTTCTTGACTCCATAATAAGGAACCAGTACCATCAATATGTAAAAAATCAGTTGACTGGCATTTTAATGATAAAGCTCCTATGAGGATTTTTTTTTTCTTTTTTAGATCAATACCTATCCAAGGATTTGAAATCCGTTGGATGAGGTAATACCAGGAATTTCTCATCTAATCCATCTGTCCTCCCTTTTAAAATTGATAGAAGAAAGCACCTTGATTCTGGAAATCATTGCATTAACATACCTCTTTAGCTACTACTATCATGCTCATACTGCAACTCTGAATTACCAAGAGGGTCAATTTCAAACATCTGAAATGACAAATATTCCGATTTCTGGCTGCTCTCTTCTACTTGCCTATTCTGTACCCTACTCTCTGTTCTAGTATACTAATTTTAAAATGTTTCAACCCAATGGTATCTTTAATTTACTAACCATGTGTTTGCAGAATAAGGGGTCTATCATGTTTCTTTTCTTAGTTTATAACCTGATCTAATGCTATAATATCATGAATACAACTTCTATTCCAATTTTTTTTTTACTCCACCCTTGGTACTTACCTGACAAAATCTAAATTTTCCAACTATTTCTGCAATATATCCAAACTGCTGAGTGTAGGGGCTGGAGAAGAAAATGCAATCTCACTGACCGGTCTGTCTTTGAATTGATGGCTACAAACCTCAAGTGAGCCTTCAGATCTTCCATAAATCCTACTGCATTTCTATCAGACATTTTCTCGTTGTCTCTCCAGATCCATTCTTTACACTTCTGAAAATTGTTCTCTTTCTTGGGAGACTGATCTATATGGGAACTCTAGGTTTTGCAAAATTTCAGCCTTTAGTGGGAGCAGGAGTGACAGATGGAGAATCATTTATCTTATCTGTATTTGGATCACTCAAAATTATTGGAGTTTCTATTGTCAACCCTCTCTACTAACAAAAACTGAGGCTTAAGAGTATGCGTGCTTCTCAGGGCTTTACACCAGTACCTAGATTCTTTTTACTTTCTGATTTCCTCCCTTTTCAGGGCAAGATTATCCAGTCTTCAGGAAGTAGAAGTATTACTCACATTTCTCAATTACACTTTAAAAAAAAAACTTTTTTTACATTTATTTATTTTTGAGAGACAGAGAGAGACAGAACACAAGTTGGGGAGGGGCAGAGAGAGGATGAGACATAGAATTCAAAGCAGTCTCCAGGCTCTGAACTATCAGCATAGAGCCCGACACAGGGCTCGAACTCACAAACTCTGAGATTATGACCTTAGCCGAAGTTGGATGTTTAACCAACTGAGCCATCCAGGCACCCCTCTCAATTACACTTTTAACACTAATGCTATAGAATAAGGCCTTTACATCCCATCCCTAAAAGCTAAGCTTTTAACTTCCTATCAAGACTCTTGTTATTTTGCATTCTACCCTACCTAAATACAACATGTCAAGCTATACGAATGGGAGGAAACATTGGGATAGTATGAAATATTAAGATATATTGAAGAACAGGGTAATATTTCACACACAAAGTATATGTGAAACTGAAGTTTTCTAAATTAGCCCTGAGAACACATTAACACTAAATTGAAGAGGCTTTTCAACTGGTAATGAGTTCCCATTAGTGGAGGTATTAAGGTGAATTAGAACAATCATCTCTCTAGTATATTGTCCAGTAAATTAGTACATTATAAGGAGATTGGAGAAGGTAGCTTTCTAAAAAGGATGAATTTTATGGTTCACTCAGACTCTGAAGTTTTATGCTTCTAGTGATGAGATTCAAAATGTAGAAAGTTCTTTACTCAAGTTCTTTTTCCTAAGATAATCTTGTTTCTTCGATATACTACCATGTGACTATGATGAACTAAAGCATACTCTAGATTATTTTAGATAACTGCAGTAGATAAAGGTTATTGAGATATTCTGGTAAATATTTTCCCAAACTCAGCAACCTCTTCTATTGTTTCTAGGCTTCATATGACCTTGAGATTTTGGAAGATAATTGGCCAGGAGTGTGTTAAGTGTCCTGTGTGTCTCAAGAAAGAGCTATTTCTTTTGTGGGCCGACCTTAACCCACTATTTTACTCTTTTGCATTTGTGAAACTCTATTGCAGGAGGCACAACAGATTAGACAATGGGAAGTATACAGATATCATCTCAAGCTCCATATACATGTATTAAAATGCATATAGTTATAAGACTAGGCAGAAAAAAAAGTGCTCTAGTAGAGACAACCATTTCTGCCATGATACTAAGGGAAGACTTCTAGTGAAAAGTGGCATGATGGTAAAATTTTGAAAGACAGGTAAGAAAATTGAAAATGTTTAGGTAAAAATGGAAGTGGGGGAGGAGTGAAGAGCATTTACCAAATTTTTTTTAGATTTATGTATTTATTTTGAGAGGGAGTGGGAGGGCAGAGGCAGAGGGAGAGAGAAAATCCCAAGCAGGCTCTACACTGTCAGTGCAGAACCCAATATGGGGCTTGAAACCGTGACTGTAAGATCATGACCTAGGCCAAAATCAAGAGTCAGTTGCTTAACCGACTGAGCCACCCAGGTGTCCCAAGCATTTACTGATTTTAAGAGGCTCTTTGTTCTGTAGCCATAGCACAGGATGAGATTAAGTTTTCGAAATGAATAGAGTCTCTTATGTTTAGGTAAAATTATGGTGATACCAGCAGTATTCTAACCAGTGAATTAAGGTTTTATTATGGTTCTCTCCAATCACTGGGGGCCTGTAAGACCAGTTTTTTTTGTTTTGTTTTTGTTTTTGTTTTTTGAAAACTAGTGTTATCTTAAAGCTACTGTTTGACATTTGAATTTTGTTTTATTTTACACACAGACTGTCACTTCTAACAACCTCTAACATTTAAAAAAAAAAGAAAAAGATGTTTGTTTTATATTAAATCTTTAATTACATCAAAACCCTGGAATCCCACAAAGCAATTCCATATCTAGTTCTTAATGAAGAAGATACTTTGCCGTTGGTAACTATGTTCTCCTTCTTGCCACAGTGAATGCTTTCCTTGGTACCTAGAAGGACGATTTTTCATGTTTTCCCTGGAGAGTCCCAGTATAAGCGTGTTGTCTAGGTTTATTGTTATTAGTCATCCCTTTCACTATTGGAATACAAATGAATAATAAATCATATGGCCACAGAAATGATAGTACAAACATATTGAAATTTTTTGTTATGTATATCAAGTTTGTTCAAATTTACTTTAAAAATATAACTATTATTTTTACAATGAAGTTTTCTTCACCCATAAAAGGAATTGAATTAAATTTTGCTGTATGCTGCAACGTGAATGGACATGTAAAAAATTATGCTTAGTGTAATAAGCCAGACACAGAAGGGCAAATATTGTACGACTGCACTTATATGAGGTACCCAGAATAGGCACATTCATAGATACAAAAAGTGGAATGGAAGTTATTATGGATTGGGAAAGGAAAAATGGAATTATTGTTTAGTGAGTACAGAATTTTTGTTAGGGATGGTGAGAATTTTGGGGAATAGATAGTGGTGATGGTTATACAACATTGTGAATGTATTTAATGTCATTGAATTATACACTTACAAATAGTTAAAATGATAAATATTATGCTCTGTATGTTTTATTACAATAAAAAAAAGAAGGCATGCACTAGCCTAAGGCAGTATTATATCAAGATTTGTTTGATAAACCAGCTGAATTAGGTGAACTGACATGCTTTACCGTCCCAAATTTGGTATGTTTGTAGATACTCTGGAGAACAAGATGAATGCACTGCAATAGCTTTGATCCGGACTCTTCATTTATCCTTTCATTGTGTTTTTTATCCTGCTTCCCTAGTGTCCTTTCCCAGGAGTTACTGTGAGCTCATGAGGGGATATCTCACTTGTAGAATTTCAAACTGAATAAATCATAATAAAACATGTTAAAAATGTAATTATTTAAAATTATATTTTTATCTGGCTCATAGATCAATTAAAAGTAAAGTTTAAACTTTAGCTAAGACCCCATGAAAATACACAAAATACCTAGAGTAGGTTATTATTATTCACTGACTGTTGTGTCAGTCATGGAGTTATCGATAAAACTTCTAACTACAAAACTGATAAGATGTGAAGCACATGTCAAATATAATTAATGAAGCAGTATTAATAACAATACATTTAACATTATAGGACGTTCTTTTTTTTTTTTAATTTTTTTTTCAACGTTTATTTATTTTTGGGACAGAGAGAGAGAGAGAGAGAGAGCATGAACGGGGGAGGGGCAGAGAGAGAGGGAGACACAGAATCGGAAACAGGCTCCAGGCTCCGAGCCATCAGCCCAGAGCCCGATGCGGGGCTCGAACTCACGGACCGCGAGATCGTGACCTGGCTGAAGTCGGACGCTTAACCGACTGCGCCACCCAGGCGCCCCTAGGACGTTCTTAAATACTTATTGTGAAATGACTTTTATTAAAGTGTAGTTGCAAATACAACTGTTTAATTTCTAATTATAAGGAATTTGTCACAATGTTTGTGTAGCACTAAGTTTATGGTAACAGATTTGCAGAGATGCTGTGATCTACTTTTAAAAAGTATTAAGTAGAGGGATGTCTAGCTGGCTCAGTCAGAAGAACATACAACTCTTGATCTCAGTGTTGTGAGTTTGAGCTCCACATTAGGTGTAGAGATTAAATAAATAAACTTAAAAAAAAAACTGTTAAGTAGAATAACTATGCAGACTGAAGAACACATGGTAAGAGGACTTTATGGAATGTTTGCACCATATGACAACTTCCTATATATAAACTTCACCTTACATTCCTATGATTTTCAAAAATCAAAACAATAAAATTCAAAGGGTTACTATGTGTATTTCAGTAGCTACTAGAGATAATTTTTATTCCAAAATATTAGGTAGCATACCATGTTGAAATACTTATATTTCGTTTTATCTGCAATTGTTAGTATTATGGAATATTTTTAGTGAAGCATTAAGGCTACAGCCACCTTAGGGCAAATGATGTGGGGATAAATTAAAATATTAATAAAATTATAGATATTACATTTAGGAGTATTACACAGAATATCAAATATTCACCAAAGAGGCTGATGATTAAAAGTATCTTCTGGGGCACCTGGGTGGCTCAGTCGTTTAAGCGTCTGACTTTGGCTTAGGTCATGATTTCGCAGTTCATGAGTTTGGGCCCCACATCAGGCTGTGTGCTGACAGCTCACAGAGTTGAGCCTGCTTTGAATTCTGTGTCTCCCTGTCTCTCTGCTTGTCACCAGTTCACACTCTGTTTCTCTCTCTCTCTCAAAAATAAATAAAACATTTAAAAAATTTAAAAAACACCTTCCAAAGATATATATGTATATATTTATCATGTATTATATATTTTATTATTATACATTTAGATTTGGTGTGCTGAGAAATAGTTAATTTTGTTCTTTGACATTAATTTTAATCCTATGGGGTAGAGGTGGTGGTGGAAATAGTTCATAAAGATTCTTGGGCAGACAAAAATGTTAATAGTCAGACATAATAGAATTTGCAGCTATTTTAAGTCAAAATGAGTTATTTAATCCTCCATCTAGTGCAGGTAGAATTAATTCATCACTAACCTCACAACAAATTTCAAGGAAACTAGGTCTGCTGTAACTGTTAAATTGTGATAGAAATTAGGAAATGTTGAAATTTTCTCATCAAGAAACTGTGCATAATGTCATTTAGTGCGTTAGCAGAGTTCCCCATATCTTGTTCAAAAGTGTCTTTTTCTATCTTCATTTTACCATTGTGTGGCTCATTTGAAACAGCCAGCATGTTTGAAGCAGTTTATAACTGTGGCTGAAGAAACTATTCAACACAGCTCGTTAACTAGCAATTTTACCTCAAGACCATCTTGATTGAGTATTTGATTCCTCATGGTTTATTCTTCTGAAAAGAAAAATAAATAAGTAAATAGTGAGTGCTATAAATATACTTCTTGAGTGTGGGTGGTTTCTTGATGAGTCAACCAATAATATTAACTCTGTTGGCTAACAATGATTGTTTTGTGCATATTTATGTATGAATTGCTAAGGTAGCAAGAGCATTCTTTAAACAACAGCACTTTAGATGTTTAATGTTCTATCTTCATTGTTAATTCTTTCTTCCTCTCCTGAATTTTCAGAAGGTGAAGATGGTCAACTAATTTGAGTTCTGGTCCCTGCTGTATAGTTGGCTCGATATACCTGAGTAAACACCAAAACAATGCTGATTCTTAACAGAAGTGTTCATTCCAGTTGGTTGCAATAAGGTCTGCCTCATCCTATCTCTCTCTCTCTCTTTCTCTCTCTCTCTCTCTCTCTCTCTCTCTCTCTTTCTCTCTCTCTCTCTCTCTCGCACACACACACACACACACACACATGCACACACACAAACACACACACATATACATTCTCCTTTCCTCCCCATTTTCCCTCTTTCCAAAAGGAATCAGATTAAATTTTATTTTTGTTGTTTCTGGTAGTTGTCTCTATAGTTCTAAGTAATGTGCTTATATGACCATAGTTTGATTAATCAACTTGGGCAGTGTGTGATGACCCTCATCTTTGAAGAATAAGATGTTAACTCACCCTAACCCTCTTATCCTCCTTTTTAATTTTTTTGCTTACATTAATGTTCACTTTATAATTCAGTCAGTATAATGTATATCCCTTAACTTGCTTTCTCCATTTCTATAATGGGGACAATAATAAATCATGTTACCAGGCTTGATGATAAGAAGTAACCTGTATGACCTGTCTAACCCATGATGAGATATAAAGGTTATTATGTTTTAGTCAAGTTCTGGAATAGTTGAGTATGTAAAATATTGTGTGTATGTATCTTATAATTTTGCCATCTTTTAATTATGTTTCCCCAAGAGCAAACATTAATAAATGAACAATAGTTATTAGTTATTATATCACCCATTGTTAATAACTCAATCTGACTTCCTGTCTCCTAAGTGCTGAGTAATGGACTGGGTTATGATCAGGCACTGAAACTTCACTATATAGATTGTAGAAGATATAAAGAGGGTTGAATGAGTTATTAGAACCAAGACCTAAGTATGCAATTAAAGTCTAACAAACAAAATAAAGATAGCACAAAAAAGGGGCCAATAGTGGAAGAAATTAGGCTGAATATAGATAGCAAGGATCGTTAGAACCAGGTAAACAAAACACAGCCACCTCAGTGAGTCAGAGAGAGTTGATGAGCCAGTATAATTGCCTGGAATAAACCTCGTTACCTGTGGTTGAATTTGTGTATGTGGTATGGAATAGAACAAATAGATACTCTGACCTCAAGGAGATTACAGTATAATAAAAAAAAAAGATAGAAACAAAAATGTATAAAATATTAAAAATATACAACAATAAGCATTTTTTTAAAAATTGAACTACACAAAATTTTAAGTCTTGATAGTTGTAATGGAAACTGAAAGCACATAATGGATAAAATTTTCAAAATTTAAATGAATATAAGAGACAACTAGATTCCCTTAAAACATTTTAAGTATGTAGTACATTTGAGTCTTTTAGACCACCTTTGTTCAGTATTATGTCTGTTTTTAAATGAAATGAAAAGTTACAGTAAAGGTTTATCTTTAACTCTGTCTCTACTGTATAAAGCTATCTATAAAAATAACTGATCGTTAGTAAGGATTCTTTCTACCAGGGAATATTATTACAAGGAGATTGCTTAAGTCTGAATGGTCTATCCAGATTTTATGATATTAATATTTTTATACTGAAATTGTACCATATGAGAAAGAAATGATTTGTTCTAATTTAAAAAAATCAGGTTTGATACTAATGGGTATGTAATAATAATAAAACAAAAACTCTTGGAAAGAGACATTTAATTTACATTTATTTTAATACATCAGGCTGCTTCTATCCAAGGTGGCAAGCCAGGTTAAGCATATTAATAGTTGGACTATTAAGCACATCACTTAATATTGTTCACTAACATTTATTGATTCTTAGAAAAGACTTGCTAGTAAAGCCTCATTCCTGTACTGCTAAGATTAGGTTTATCCTGCATTAATACTTTAGTTTGATCATTTAAATGTCTCTCAAGTTCAAGTTTTACATTTTAATTTATTATTAGGCCTATGACAATGCAACTAAAACTTTAAGACTTTGCTCACTGGAATGATTTAGCCTTGATTTTAATAAGCCCAGGCAAATTGGCAGCTTTAAATAACACACACACACAAAAACAGTATTTTTCAAGCTTTTTGTACATAACTACATATGATTATCAATGTTATGAACAATGGGATGTGATTGTTCATGGAGGAAGACAATTTCCTTTTATAAATTACAATGCATCTATTTTGTCCAAGTAAGAAACTTCACAATAGTTTTGAATGTTCTTTTATAGCCAGTGGCGGTGGGAAGGAAGTATAAAATGACTCAATCAAATTAAAAGATGACTAAATTTTTCTTATTTTAATATTATCTCTGGGTTTACCCATGTAAAGGAAAATTACCTAAAGGTTGCAAACCAAAGTATCAGAAATTAAAGATGTGTATAATTATTCAAAACTTATCTCTTTTCATAGACTTTGTTTGTATTTGTATATTTTATTTTTATAAGCATGATGGTCTCATTTGATGTCAAGTGGCCATTTAAAGTGTCCCTAAAATATTTTTTTGAGGGGTATGGAATATGAGTTATGATAATAAATAAAATTCAGTTCTCTAAGTAGTCACTGAGTTGTTTGGACTCAGATATATCACCTTTTTGTTATTTTGACATTCTTCAGATATATCCTGTCTCCATTTCTTATGGCTTTTTCTCACATTTCTATAGCTATAGCCTTAGGAATTTATTGAATTTCTTATAAAGCATTTAATTTAATTTTAATACGAGCCTATATGAATATGCTCCATAAGCAGGCCATTTCTACCTAGTTACTCTTACAAAAAAAATCAAGATGAAATAATATCTGACTTCTCAGACTGAGTTTCTTCAGGGTAACTGCATAGTCAGGATAGCTGACATGAGGTAGGCAGCATATCTGCAGTAACTGTATTAGGGATAGGACTTAAGCTCCTATTTATTAAATTTATAATAATTAAATAAAAATCATTTTAGTCCATAAAATGGCCAAAAGATGAGAAATTAAAGTTGAAGTAATAATTTAATCAAATGGTTAATGTTTCAGAGAAGGAAAAAAAATGCTGAAGAATCATGCATTCTAGAGGAAATATAAAATATTTGAGCAATAATAAATATAACCAGTGAATTTAGCACATTTATTAAGTACACATGTTATATATCCCTATATCTGCAGATTTTGGGTTTTTTTGTTACTAATTTAATATGATAATGACAAAGGTGGTAATGCTTGACCTTAATTTAAGAGTTATGGAGAGAAATTTTGAAGTAGTATATGCAGTAGTCTTTGTTTGTTTGTTTTGCTTTTTTTTAAGAAGCACCATGACTAAAATAGTGGTAGAAAACCGACTTCTGAGTAGTACATCTATCCAGGAACTATTGCATTTGTAGCTTCAAGAAAGTCCTTTAAATACATTTAAAATGATGATAATAGTATTTGTAATCCAGCCAACTTGACAATTGTGAAAGTTTACTAATAAATAAATAAATAAACAAATAATAGCATAGCATTCTCCCAATACCTAAAATACTACATTTTTGCTAGCATATCATTTACAAAGTTGGAAAAGAGTCCCATATTTTATTTTGAGAGGACAGTAGTGTTCTTGTTCCTCAAATATATTTTCATCATCAATTCTAAATAAATCTCTTCAAATAATCTTTATATAACTATTAATTCTCCTATAAGTGGCAAATTTCTGACACATATGCACCTGGGTGTCATCAGTAGACAGTGTTATCAATGATTGCTGAATTTCCCTAGCTTTGGCCACCATTTTCTCTTGAAGTAACCCACAAAAATCCCTTATATATTCCTTTTTTGGCACTCTTTCCTTCCTCTCTTCTTCCTTCTCATACGCTTATTTCTGTGTGTGTGTGTGTGTGTGTGTGTGTGTGTGTGTGTGAGTGTGGTATGTATGTGTGTTTTATTGAAATATTAGTAAGTTTCTGGGGCGTCTGGGTGCCTCAGTCAGTTAAGTGTCTGACTCTTGATTTTGGCTCAGGTCATGTTCTCGCATTTGTGGGTTCGAGCCCTGCATTGGGCTCTGTGCTGGCAGCATGGAGCCTGCTTGGGCTTCTCCTTCTTCCTCTCTGTCTGCCCCTCTCCTGCTTGTTCTCTCTCTCTCTCTTTTTCACTCTCTCAAAAAGGAAATATTAGTAAGTTCCTGCTACTGTTTAAGGTGTTATTGTATAGTAATGTGTAAGACTAAGTCACTGCCTTCATCATGGCAGGATATTGAGATTCTAACAAAGTACACAGATACATACATGATAAATTTGCAGATATCAAGATATATTGTGAGTTACATAAAGTAGGGCAAGTCGATAAAGAGTGATTCCAGAGAGGAGTATGGGATTGTGTTTAGGAAATTTTTCATGAATGTGTTTAGAGAAATTTTTTCTCAGAGGATGACATTAGACCTGAATGACAAAAGTAAATGACATGAAGACATTGGTACAGTAGACTGCTTTCTTTTAAGAAAGAGCCCATTGAAAACCCAAAACAAAAAAAAAAAAAAGAAAAAAAGAAAAAACAAAACATTTCAATTAGAAGTGCTCTAAGTGAAAGGTAAGCTAGAAGCACAAAGTGTTCATTCCAATGATGCAAAGATAGCTACAAACCAGAAAATCTACTCACATAAATAACCATGTGAATAGGTCAAAAAAGAAAAGTGCATGACCATCTCGGTGTATGACAAAAAGGTATATGACAAAATTTCCTGAGTTTTAACCCTTAGCAAAATAGCAGTGGTTGACCATTTCCTTAATATAACTGAAAAATGGGGGAAAAATGATCAGTCCATAACTTTCTAATGTTTCCTTGGAAACATTGAAACACTGCAACAATTAAATATTAGAAGCATTTCTGTAGAAGGCTAGAAGGGGAAGAATAAAAGGCCCAGCATCTTTTTTTTTTTAAGGTTAATCTAGAAGTACTGACCACTGCAAGGGAAAGGAAGTTAAAACAAAAACCAAAAAACAACTTTCATTGGATCAAGCGAAATTGTATTGGAGAAAGTGTGGATATTGAGTGAGTAACAAATGAGGTTGATGAAGGAGGCCAATGTCAAATTAGGTAGAAAGGCATTGGCCATTGCTAACAATGGGCAATTAGTCTAAGTGTATTGAAAAGTAAGGGAATACCATTGGGAGTGTCAGAGGTCATCTCATGAACCATTCTGATTGGTATCACAAAGTTTTTCCTAATTGTTTGCCCTTCTATTCTAATTTGCACACAAGAAACAGCTGGACGTTATTTCCTCATCCCGTGTTGCTGTTTTCATTCATGGAAATGTTTTGTAGATAGTTTCTATCTCTCCTGTTTTTGCACATGTCATAGTGATCTTCTGCCTGTGGTCCCAAAACCTTTGCGTGACCGAGCTGCCCCAAAACCAGTGTTAGAATTAGCAAAGCTGTAGTCCTTGTCTTCCCTTCCATGGTATATTTTTGTCCCCTAGTTCTACAGGTAGTACTCTTTTTTAAAAAAATTTTTTTAACATTTATTTATTTTTGAGACAGAGAGAGACAGAGCATGAATGGGGGAGGGGCAGAGAGAGAGGGAGACACAGAATTGGAAGCAGGCTCCAGGCTCTGAGCCATCAGCCCAGAGCCCGACGCAGGGCTCAAAGTCATGGACCGTGAGATGGTGACCTGAGCTGAAGTCGGACGCTTAACCGCCTGAGCCACCCAGGCGCCCCTCCAGGTAGTACTATTACTGCTGTATCTAACAAGCTTGAAAAAAAGCATAGGATCCTACCTGTACCCCTTTCTCCCATGAGCCAGCATAGTGTCTTTCATTCTTCATTTCTTTGGACATTTTTATTTGCCTCTTGTTTTTAATTTCCTGCATTTATACCTAAACAAAGCAAATACAACTAAGGCCACTTACCAGCATATTCACTAATACAAATGCACATCAGTGTCTGGTACCAGGCTCCACCAGGCCAATAATCACTTAGGCCCAGCTGGAACAACAAGACAATTTCTTACAGAGCCATTTATTAAAATGATAATAATAATAATAATGTATCCATTAGACCATGTAATAATCTAATTTCTAACCATTAAAGAGACAAAAACAATTCATCATAGGTATGTTTGATTTTATCGATATGACTATAAGAGCATGTTTTTTATTAAAACTCTTCAGATTACAGGACTATGTATTTATTTTGAAACTAGTAAAATATGCAAGTGTACAAAAAAGAAAATGTTAAAGACTCATAGTCTACCATTCAAAGTGAGTGGCTGCTAACATTTTGTAAGCATCCGTATGTATATGAATTTGGTAATTATGTGTTTGTCCCATTTTAGAAGTTGATTTCGTTCCTTACTTTATTTTGAGCATTTTCCCACATCTTACATATCTTTTGATAATTTGATTTTATAGTCAGTATCTTGGTTTAGTGTCATATTTTAGTTCTTTTTATATTTTGTTTGCTGCAGGTACAACAGTTTTGTGTTCTTTTATTCTCTGTTGAGGTTTTGCTTAAATAGAATTATAACTTGATAGCATCATCACTGTTAATATTCTTTCAAATGAAATTTCTATAATAGTTATTTTTGATATTTGGATGAAGTTTTATTATCTTATTAAAGTCATTGTATCTATATTTTATTGGTTACATTGAATATTACTGGTTCTTTTATTATAAAAATTCCATTCTAGGATTTTAGGATTTAAATAATCTTTCAGTTATTTGGAGCGTATCATTTAGTACTTGTTTTGTCTAAATAAAATGTAGATGGCATATGTGATAATTATCTAAGAACAACTTTTAAAAATTGTTTTTGCCTTTCTGAGTAAAAGTCAGATAGGTTATACCTAGAAATTTTGTTTTACAATCTGCATTATCTTTTGGCAGTCTTATTTACTTTGAGTTTGAAGTCAGCCAGATATTTTTCTCTTCTCTTAGGTACTAAACTTTTTTTTTTCCTAGAAGCTCATAGAGAGTATTTTTAAGTCCTTTAAACTTGCAACACTTTTACAAAGGCATATCTGAGTTCTGGTATCTTTTAACTAATGTTGGCCAGTCCTCTAGGAACTCTTTCTATACTTAAATTCAAGTCTTTAATATAGAAAAATATTTAATTATTAATTTAAAAATTATTAATCTACCATTTACAGCCTGTCAGCTTTCTTCCCTCCTTCTGTTAGCCTTGCTCCGTCTTATTCAGTATTCTTTTTTTTCCCTTATTGTTTATTTTATTAATCTTATTTTACTTAATATCCAATCTGATGATCTCATCTCCTTTGTGGTTTTTATTTAAGCAGTCATAGGTCATACTCTGTCTTTTCTATTTCCTAATCAGAAAATCATTAGTCTTGAATAAATTTTATTGAAGTGTTTTGAGAACTTGTATAAAACATTTTTTAAAGTTATTTCTTATTATAGCATTGTTTACAATTGTCTTTCAGAGTGGTTTCTTTTAAAATACAGAGTTTTCATAGAGCTCTTGAATTCTTTTTTCCTGTTACTTGCTTTATTTTGATCCCCTGATATGCATGTTTGAAATGATATGAATTCTGTTTATATCTTTCAGATCCAGACAAACTAAGAGGAAAAAGATTCGATTTTCTGTAGTTGACTTATCTGCTTCATATATCCAGTAGCTTTAAGGGTAAAGGTAAGGTGGCTAATGCTCATGTAGTTTGACTGGCAAGTGTCTTCTCTTCTAGGTTTTTCCCCACTGTGTTTGGCATGACTTTCTTACTTTGGTAGATGACTATTTTCACTGTGTGTAAGCATGGTAGTCATCCTTAGAAAACAGATTTAGCAGTGTGTTTACTTTTTGCCTGTTATGGTTGTGTCAGAGAATTATTAACCAGGAACAATTTCAAGTTTAGATTATGCAAAGAGTGTAGCTTCTCGTTTCTGACTTTCTTGGTAGAGTTGCTGATGAATCTATATATTTCTTTTGATTTGTTCCTCTTGATTTGATGTACGAGTGCCTTCTGTCCTCATGCCTCCAAGCGAAGGGATGTTAGTGGAGCTCTGCTATGTTCACTGCTTTATTCCTCAAAGTTACTATTCTTTTCCAGGAAGGGCATCACTGTATGTTCAAGATATTCTAAATCTGATGCTATTCATTCTATATCTAGCAGAAACAAATTCCTTGAATATAGAAAATTGCTCTGTGCATATTTTCTCAGTTTGAAGAACTCATATAACACACATTCAACATTGGAATAGTAATCAAAGAGATTTTTTTTATTAAAGCTACTTCATGACATTAATAAATGACATTAATAAATGAATGAATGAATGAATGAATGAATCTCTAAAAACCCTACTTTATCTTCTTGGTCCTTATACACATTTGTCATGTTGATCAACAAATACACAGTTTATTAAGGCATAATTAGATTATGTTCTTTAAAGAAAATTATGAAGTACTTATTTGTATGGCTTTCTGGTTAATAATACATGTTTCTCTGTGGGGATGGGAAGGGTTGATAGTTAGCATTGCAGTGACAGTTAACTAGGCTTTCTCTTCCAGGAGTATGGGCCCTAACTGGAGATGTAAGACACACACAAACAACAGCTACCTAAGGCAGAAAATCTAAAATGTCCAAGTAATAAAGACAATAAGTACCTAAGGTACTTGAAGAAGGGAATTTATTGGACTGACTTATTTAGAGAAGGCACTGGAATTTTAACTGAGACTTGAAGGAGGGGTTTTGTTTCAGTAAATATGAGTAGCAGTTAATCTAAGTAAGGAGAAAGGAGTGGAATTCAGAATGTGAGAGGCGTGCTAGAGAGATTTAATGTATTGCCTTATGGTCTGCTTATTAAGATTGTTCATCATGGTGTCTACGAACTTTTGCATATCTGCAGCTGGAAACTAGTTTGTTATTTTTTTTAGGGCAATTTGTATTTTTGAATGGATAACTGTATCTTGAATCATTCTTCTATAATGAGTTTATGGAGAAATCACACAGTTTGAGGAACTTGAAGATTTTGAGGGTATCAGCTTACATATATTTTATTAAAATGTTTCTCTTCTCCAACTGTTTTAGGAAAAAAAATTGACCAAAAGGAAATAGTAATTCCATCTTAGTGAACTTTTGTTCCCAAAGTTTCACCTAAATTTTTACTGTATAAAAATTGGACAGCAACATAATCTAAGAATCTGAATAACTTTAATTTAACAAAAATATTTTTCATGTTTATACTGATAGTTTTTTTCCGCAGCATTGAACTAGTGTATTGAAAAATAAAATGTCTTATTACACGAAAGTCCAATGATGTGTAAATACACTGGGCAGCATCAGTTACTGACCCTACTTTCTTAATGTTTAATTTTCTCTACTACCAACAAAGTTGATTTTTCCACTTTAAGTAAAATCGAAGAAGAACATTTTAATAACATAGATTATATTCGGCACTCTATTTTTGCATATTCAGGACATTGTAACATCTTGTAAAGATACAGGGAAAAATTTAGAATCACTGAATTTTATTGAATATCAGAATATTTTCAGTAGTGGATTGAAAGATGTAAAGCCTTACTATGCATATTCTATGACATCAGAACACAATATTTACACTGAATACAGTAATTCCGAAAAAGCTTATTTTCTCTCTCCCACAAATTATGTTTTTATATATGCTTGTGATCATTTTTAGTTTGAAACAAAATAATTGCTCCAAAAGGTCTGCTATTTGTCTTACATGCTAAAAAGTTATTAAATCCTAAAGTAGTATAATATTAAAGGTATTGAATTTAAAGTCAGATAAATGCTTGTCTAAATATGGGCTTAAATAGTGATAAATTTCCATCTTCAACTGATTTTATGATTGTAGTATTGTGTGTGTGTGTGTGTGTGTGTGTGTACTTAATTATTTATTTATTTATTTATTTATTTATTTATTTATTTATTTGAATAATCACCTGTTTGTTTAGAGAAGGGACCTTGAATTTTAGTGTATATAATTTTCTTCCTCTGTGAAGATTCAACTGAAATGGCAGAATAACAACAAGAGTAAGACCATAATATGCTGGGCAGCAAAAATAAAAGGATCTAGCAGTAGACCAGAAAGTTTGAGTAAATCTTTATGATAGACAAATGCATTTGGATGAACATAATATACAAATTTTAAAAAAATTATAAACTACTACTGACTGGAAATTAATGTTTATTGAGAATTCAAATGTCAGGCAGTTTGCAGATATGTTATGTTAATTATGTCAAATTTATTTGAACCCTCTGAAGTCGATTCTTATAGTGAAGACGATGAAGGTTAGAAATTTACTCAATATACTCTAAGGTCACACAACTAAGATAGGCAGAGTTTAGCTTGAAATCAAAGATATATGTATATATAATATATATAATTTTGTGTATAGGTTCTGCACCAGTGTGTTTGTGTGTCTGTGTGTGTGTACACATACACACTATACATATGTGTATATAAATATGTATGATTCACTAATATAATATGTTACCATGACTTTCTGTTATAATGGTGAACTTTAGTGTAGTTAAATCAAATTTTCATTTCCTCTTACCCTCTCTTCTCTATATAGTTTGATCACTGTTTTTAATTTAATTAATAATGGGTATTTATATCCTTTCAATTTCATTAATTTAGTGTACTGCAGTGAATTAGTATATTATGATCACATTTCCTTTATTACTTGAATATTATATTCTTTTCTTCATTTTGTCTTACATATCTTGAAATTCACATGTCCTTCATGACTATACAAGATATTTTTTTCAAAAATGTGCCTATACAAGATATTTTATTGAGTTTCCTGCTTTTTTTACAAGAGACTGCAATCCTAAGACCCTGAGTCCTCCTTCTGCTATCTGGTTTGCTCCCCAAGTCTACAAAGCTGCCATGTTTCTATTACTGTGTTGAATCCACTGTTATTAGACTTTCATCTTTCTTGGCATATGTTCATGTCATTTAGAGAACATTAACAATTCCTATAAGAGTATGTGGGAGAAAACTTTTATAACTTCTTATATTTCTTCAGTATCTTAATTATGCCTTTATACTTAATTGATTAGTTGGCTTACACATAATTCTAGGTGGAAAATTATTTTCCCTTCAAATACTGAAATTATTTCTCCATTATTTTAGCCTCCTGAGTTGCCATTTAGGTCTAGTGCCTTTCTGATTGCTAATATATTATATATTTACTTTCTTTTTCTGAAAACTTTTACCTTTGGTGTTAAAAATTTTATGATGGTGTGCCTAGTTGGGAGTCTTTTTTTAGTAAATGTACTACTCTTGTAGGGCCTGTGGCTTTTACTTTTGTGAAATTTTCCTGTATTAATTCCTTGATAATTTTCCCCTCTCCTTCATTTTCCTTTTTTTAATATTTGAACCTCTTTTAATAGGAAATTGGACTTCCTCGAGCAAAACTAATATATTAATTTTTCTCTTTCTTTCTTTGGCTATGTCCTTTTTCTTTTGGTTCTACTCTTAGGAGAACACCTTAAATTTATCTTTTAAGCTTTTTAAATGTAGGAATATTGAACAGGATAAAAGGAAAAGTATTAAATATCTCATAAAGTTTTACAACTCCAAGTTTAAAGAAAAATTTCTAAAAGCTTGATAAAAACATAAAAGTAAGAGATAGAGACTGAAAGGGGGAAGTCTTGCTTTATTGTAAGTGTCAATTAATTACTCTCTCTGCTGAATATTAAGCCAATTCCTGCTCTTAGTACCTTACAAGTCTCATCAAAACTTCCCATATTTACTTCAGATTTCTGCTATACATGGTCTCTTTTGGAACATCTACTTTTGTTTACCTTTCAATATTTTCTACTTGGGAAATTCTGTATTTGGGAAATTGATCAATATCTCTGGTCACTGATTTTGTCTATTCCTGTAACTAGAATTGCTATTGATATACTTACTCTTTTTTTATATATTTATTCTCACTTACATGTTCTCAGTACTGTCTTGAATTAGAAATATGTTTTGCTATTGCTAGTTGTAAAAATGTGGCAAGTTGATTAATTACTCAGTGTTTTAATTTTCCCATAGAAAAAATCCTGGTGAGACTCAGAAGTCAGAGGAGTTTGGTAAAACCAGAGTTAGGTCAGATCTTAGTTATGAAAGCAGGTATATGAAAATTGTTCCAAGAAAATAACTAAATGAAAAGGAAAAAAAAAACAATAGTCTGCCATCTCCAGAGAAACAGAATTAATAGGATATCTATATCTATACCTGTCTTTATATTTTCTCTGTATTTATATTTTTCTGTATTAAATCTCTCTACGTATCATTTATCTATTTATCTATCTAATCATTTATTATCTATTTTGTCATCTATCAAGGGAAATTTATTTTAAGAAAATGTCTCATGATTTCAGCGTTTGGGAATTTTAAGCTTTGTAGGGCAGACTGACAAATTGGAAACTCACTAAGGAGCTGATGTTGTGGTCTTGGGATAGAATTTCTTCTTCCCTGAAAACCTTGGTTTTGCTCTTAAGGCCATCAATCGATTGGATGAGGCTCATCGTCATTGAAGGCAATTTCCTATATGTAAAAGATGCAGATGTGAACTACATCTATAAAATACCTTCATAGAAACACCTAGATTAGGGCTTGATTAACTCACCATCACATTTCCTCTGACAAGTGTTTTTTTGTTGTTGTTGTTGTTGTTTTCTGTCTCATAATGTCAAAGACTAAAGGTCATGCTTCCCAATTTAAGAACCGTAACCTGGTTTTAAGAGGAGAGTAAGTTTGGTTATCCAATACCTACCCTATGAAATATTAGCCTAAGTAATGATGGTTATTAAGAATGGGATTTAGGATTGGAGAAGGACATAGAAAATTGAACATTCATTTACTTTCTCCACCAGTGATTATTCTGATCAGGAGCATTCAGAGTGTTAAGTAGAGGTGAGGCACTGGACCATTTTTAAGTCATTCCTGGAGTTTTTAGCACTTTGTATAGAATAGACCCTTCTCTCACTCCCTTAGACTGATCTTTAAAAAAAAAAAATAGTCAATTTTTAGAAAATTGAAACCAAGTTCTCAGGAAGCTTTAAGGTGACCCTTTCTAAACTGAAAGTGCCCTGAACTTTCCCACACAATATTGTACTGTTTCTAGAGAAATCACATGGGGACGCTCCTTGCTTATTCCATTATCAGTTTATCCACGTGTAAATATTTGGAGGCAAAGTTACTGAACCTTATCAACCCAAAGAATTGTTGTTGTATATAAATAAAACTGGAAGAGAGCACAGGTTGCAGCTTTAGCATTTTATTTTATTTTCACACTGGTAAAAGCTCTTCAATGTAAATAGATATTCTGTTAACACAGAAATTAAGCCACAAAATTTTTATACAATTTTTAAATAGTATATTAATTTATTTTAATTAGATATTGCTTAAATATAGGTATTTATAATCGTATAATAGGAACAAGTTATTACTGAATAGGTTTTGATTTTAAACTTTTAAATATATAGTATTATAACTAAAGATTCTCATTTTAGTTATAAATTAATCCTTACAATTTATTTTTATACAAATATCCAAAATGCATATTTAATTAAAAATTGAAAAACCAATTGATTCAGTAATTAATTTTTATTCATAATAAATTTATATCAATATGTAGAATCGATTTTCAAATAAAATCATGAATGACATCAAGACTATTGATGTCTTAAAGCTCATTTCCACCAGATCTTGACATTTTATAAATACTGCAAAAGATGTATTCAATCTAAGAATGCATTTTTCTATTTCTTTGCTGAAATGAATGATGTCATTTTTAAACCTAAATGATTAAGTCCCAAGATTAGCTAATTTTCTCAATGGTCAGTTAATACATAATCAATAAACTTGATGCTCTGCTTCAGCTTGAGGGATATATATATACATTTTTTCTAGGCTAGAAAAAAAATTGCTCTTTCTAACTTCAGTTTTCCCCTTGAGCTCTGTATGGGCAATTTCATTATGCGTGGTCCTGTCATGTGTTTGCCCCCCAAAAAGGAGTATTTTTCCACTCAGTCACACTTGTATGTTTGTAGGAACTGGGGGGGTTGGGGGGAGGAAATATCTGGGGAGGGTTTTATTACTGAAATGCACACCCAGTGTGCACCCTTACACAGTTTTACCTTTGATTTTTATTATCTTAATGCCTGCCATATAGAAAAACACTGTTTTAATTAAATTTATTTTTTTAATTTATTAAAAAATTTTTTAATTTACCTTTTATTTAGAGATGGTGAGGAAAGGGGCAGAGGGAGAGATAGAGAGAATCTTAAACAGGCTCCACGATCAGTGCAGAGCCCGGTGCAGGCCTTGATCCCATGAGCCTGGAATCATAACCTGAGCCAAAATTAAGAGTCAGACGCTCAACCGACTAAGCCACCCAGGAGCCCCCAAAACCACAATTTTTTAATGTCTTTTGTACACAAGCACTGACCTAGGAAATTTACATACATTATCTCTTAAAATTTCAACAAAGAACTTACTTGATAGCTATAAGTTATCTTTACTTTAAAGGGAAGTTTAATGAAGGTCAGTGTGTTTAAGTAGTTTGTCCATGTGTACATATCTATTTGGTAGACTTAAGATGTGTGCCCTGCTATGTCTTCATAATGAATCCTTCCCAACTTCAGTGTTTATCTGCAGTACTATACAGTAAGAATCACTACTCCTGATAATATTCCAGAGGTGGTTTCTCAATCATCTGGTACCTGGTACACCAGTTTATTGGTTAGATAGACCTACTTTTGATGTTTAAAAAAAGACGGACCATTTATTTCCTTATTTTTGCTTTTTATTAAAATAGAGTTACTTCTAGGAGAGTAGTGGGGCCTTGACTATGGTAGTAGGATATGTTTGCCCACTTGCTTTGCAACTTTTGTTATATCATAGCTGGCTTAGTTTCAACTCCTCACATTTCTCTCTCAGCAATAATTTCTAAGCTAAGGAGAATTCTAAGTTGGTAGTTCAACACCTGAGTCAACAATAATTTTAACGATTGCTAAAGCAAGCTAATCTGTTCATGTTCTAATATTTTTACTTACACCACTCCCTCTCCCCTCATTTACTCCTTTGAGTCTGCCTGTTTTCCTTATTTCTAGCCCTCTTGAATTTCACTTATATTATTTCTGCCAAAGTATGGTTGACACATATATAGCATATTAGTTTTTATTAACTTTCACTTTTAAAATATATAAGCAGGTAGCATCATTATAAGGTACTGTCTTTTTCTTCATGTTTATTTATTTTTGAGAGAGAGAGAGAGAGAGACAGAACATGAGTAGGAGAGGGGCAAAGAGAGAGGGAGCCTACACCCGAAGCAGGCTCTGGGCTCTGAGCTGTCAGCACAGAGCCCGATGTGGGGCTGGAACTCAATGAACCATGAGATCATAACCTGAGACAAAGTTGGATGCTTAAGTGACTGAGCTACCCAGGCTTTAAAAATAAATATGTTCTATTTTCATCTTTTTTATTCTAATGTATTAGACTCTTACTCCTTTTAATATCACTTTGTAATAGAAAATTAATTCTTTAATATTTCAAATGTCTCCATATGCTCCCCTGTATTTCTCATAATCCCTTGAAATTAATTTCATGTTTTATGACTAGTTGTAACCAATGGACTTAGAGTATAAACAATATGTTTATTTCCAATCTGAGAATATTTAAGAATTGGTGTGCTTTCTCCACCACTGTATTCCCAGGTCACAGCAATGTCAGAGGGCAGATCGTTCAGATAGTATAGCTGTAAGATGAAGGAAGTCCACCAGACCTTCTATCTTATGTAAATAAGCAATAAGTGTTTATAGGATTAAACTAATAATACTTTGGGGCTGACTTGTTACAGTTTCATGGCCTGGCCTATTCTGTATAATACACCAACATAGTCTCCAAATACTTGGCAGTGCCTTCCTCCTTCCAGTAAGATCTTGACTATAAACTCTTTTGTTCATAGATAATTTTAATTATAATGATTTTCTTTGCTAGCTGAATTTTTCTCAAGATGTCTAAATAAACTTGACTCAGAACATAAATTCAAAACAGCACTTTAAAAATAGAAATTAAGTATTTGGGTGTATACTTATAGTATTTTCATGACATTATGAATGATTAAACTACAAAAAACAAAAGCATAGCAAAGCAATGAGAGAAGTAGAATCCCTCTCCTACAAATACAGATATATTTCATACAGATAGGACATTTCATTGTCCTATCCATCCATCTTCACTTTTTTTTCTAAACATATATCCATGACAGAAGAAATATGGTATAGTTTATAAATCAGTGGAGTATAATGAAAAACAGATATTGCTTCTAGACTTACTTCATGAAAACTTGTCGCAGCACCATTCAATTAAGTACTATTATCTCTCTATTTAATTAATCATATAACTGACCTTTTATTACCATATATTGAATATGCTTTGTGAATGTACAACAGATTTAATTCCTTACATCTGTAAGTACATGAGATTCTGAGCCAAACTTAAAGGACACTGTACATATTCCAAATTCTCCTAGACCTGACCCACCATTGCTCTGCAGAATGCCTAACCTGAGTCCTAAGCATTCCAGGAATCTAGAGGCCATCTTATAATTGTATACTCGAGTGCACTATTGCCAGCAGCCATCAGAAATGACTTATTAGGTATACAAAACCATATTTCCTGGGTATTCTTGCTCAATAGTCTAATAGTGAGGGTCTGGGCCTTAAGCTCTGCATCTGGGAAATGAGGATGTTAATAGTATCAACCTTATATCATTATTACAAGATTTAAATGTGTTAAATTTTGGTAAAGTGCTTAGAACGATGCCTGGAATATAGCAAACATTATATCATGTGGGTTTTTTTTACTAATAGAAATCTGAATACTTACATTATTTATATGGCAATCATAGGTATATTGTGCTTCTATCAGTAAGTTAACATATGAATGAAACTCTGACACTCTAAGATTAACAAAAATATGCTTTTAGTCAGAAGCAAAAGGATTTAATTTCCTCAAAACTTCTTTCCCAGCATAAAATCAAAGCACATACTATTCCCAAATGTTTCCACATGGAAGCCACAGCTCCTTATGCTGGAGGGGAACATCTCATGTTCCTGCAGCACCCACTCTCAGTCTAACTTCTTGGCATTTTTCACTAAAGGTGGAGCCTTAGTGTGACCTGTTGTTGTCTGTCTTGCATCCATCACTGGTTTCTTGTCCCCACCACCAATTCTAGCCTGATGTTAGGCACCATAAATCTTGCATGAATTTTTGTTTGGATTTGTTTGTTGTCTGATTCTCGGTAGTCTTGCCAGAACTTACAGTCAAGAACCAGCTTTTTAATTTTGTTTTGTTTTGTTTTGTTCTTTTTACCATGATACCCATCTGTTCTGAGCTTTCCTATTACCGCTCTTTTTTACTATTGTAGATTTCTGGTAACTGACTTTGACCTCAGAATTTTTACTTCCTTTTATATGTTTTTGAGAAAAAGAAAAAAAAAACAAGTAGTGCTCTGAGTGGTATATTTGATTTCATCCATCAGTTCATATCTCAATATGGTATTGCTATGTAAGAATCTTCCCTTGCTTTCAATTTCTTCTCTGGAAGGGGGTGACCCAAGGAAGCTGCTAATTTTCCTGCACAAGCTCTAGTATATTAGTGCCATTCTTTCTTCTTGATTCATAGTCTTTGTTTGAAAGAAAGTAGAGCTGACCTGGGACTTTGTTTCAAAGCTATAATATGTGCACACTCTGAACATCTGAATAAAATGAATGACAGAAAGAAAGAATAAATGAATGTATAAATTAACATTATTAATTTATATTTCTCTGTAGAGTGATTTGATGTATTTACAGAGATAACTGTATGATAACATAATTTGGAAGTAGGTGGAAATTCAGCACATGAAACCAAAGCATATAAATGGAAACCTATAAAGTCTCTAATGCATTGAATACCTATAAATGTGAAGGTGAGCATGGGTGCAATTTTATTTTTTACCTGCCAATAATAAGATGAAAATGCCATTGCTTGCATGGGTCATGACATCCATAAAAACAAAACCAATGAATACAGGAAGCCTAACAAAGATAAGAAATATATTTTCTTGAGGGAACATATATACATATTCACAAATACATGCTTTCACACACATGCCAGCACTCAGACTTGTATAACTATATCCTTATATATCAAGTAGGTAAGCCTTATAAATATCTACTAAAAATCTTTGTAATTTTGAGCTCCTTATAACTACCTTATAACCACAGAAGATTTCAAAGCATAGAGAAACATGAAATCTGACAAGACCATGAAGTCCAAAACATTAGAATGTCAAGTTTGTATTGCTGAGGATTGTGGATGCACAGCAATTAAATTGAACCTTCTCCAGACCATTTAAGGATTGTGAGCCACAGCTGAAACACAATGAGACCAAAGTCTCTGCTCCCATCTTCTTATCATCAACCAGAACCTTAGGTTTCCTTCCATACCTCTTGGCTGCACTTTCTAGCCACAGGACTCACTCTTTTACAAGGCATTTTCTGAACCAGGAGGAATTGTTGCCACTCTGGGAAATAAATTGAGAATATAGCAGGAAATTTACTTTATTTGGTCTATCACAATTTAATCTTCAGCTCTAATAGTTTATTTGCTAATCCTACTTGACTAGATTCTTGCAGAGGTCTTTAATCTGTAATGATATTTATATCAATGCCCGCAAGCAGTGCTATAGTTAATGGTCTGTTGTCATTTCCATTATAAACTCCCTATTGCACGAATAACAGGAGAACCAAGAACCTGTGACTTTCCTAGCTGAGGGCACATTTCAATGCTCTTCTAAATTACAGTATTAGCCAGAGCACTTTTGTCAGGCAGTATTTTCAGGCAATTTAAGAAATGGCATTTAAAGGGAAAAAAGAAATCCAAATCCTACTCACTATCTTAACAACCAAATAAATATCTATAGGTAAAATGTGTTCTGTTTTTGTAGTTTCTTAATCATGTTAAACATATATGTGCAAATAATAAACAGTTTTACGTCTTCATTACATTACTGAGAGATTGTCTTTAGCACCTGGCTTCAATTAAATACAAAATAAACTAATAAACATCAGGAACTTTTTATGTTTTACTCAGATTTTTAAACAATCTACTACTATATCTGGAGGCATAAATGAAACGTATTACAAACATATTTTATGAAAGACATAATTTCTAACATACACATTGGAAGGGGCTGATAATTATAATTGTAATGTGGCTGAAATGGGCAAATATAACCATAATATTCTTTTCACTGAATAAATTATACAGCTGAGTGTTTCATTACAGTCATGCCTTGCTTAATGGAGCAGAATATAGAACCAATAGTTCTAGTCTCTTCTTCACTAAGCTGCTATGGTTTCTGTGGAATGATAGGCTCTTAAGAGAATAGCCTTCCCTTAATAGAATTGGGATATTCCACAATGAACAAACAAAAAGAAAAAAAATACAAATTCAGAAAATACAGTGTTAACATTTTTTTAAATTTAAAATACATGGCAGAAAGAAATGTATTCTATCAATTGCACCATTAATTCTAAAATGTAAAAAGAAAAAAAAAATGGGACATATGGAGTAAGTACAATATATGTTTAATTTCTAAAGGTGAATTTCTTTCATTACACAATTCTAGGTTATGACAGAGGACAGGTTGCCGGGATCCTGGTTCATTGCAACAACTGTCCTGTATAGGCTTCCCTTTCTATCTTTGCTTCCCCTAGTCAATGTGTCTGTGAAGACCCCAAAGGGAAATAGAGACAGAACTTCACTTATCCATGGCTCTCCGAAACAAAATGCAAACCTTCTGTGAGTGAGTCAATTGAGAATAATTTGTTTTATGATATTTTATTTTACTCTTAAACAAAGGCACTTAAAATCACACCCATTTTTTGTCATACATTTTTGAAATTTATTTTTTGCCTTCCTGTTTGTATAAAGAGAACACATTGAAGACCATTTAAACTGTCATTGATGATTCAGTCAGAATTTAAATTATTGTCTTGTGATCTAATACAGCAATGCCCCCAGGGCATATTGAGTAAATGTAAGGCTGTTTGCCATTATGCTAAATGACCTTACACTATGCTGTGTTTGTAGTTCTTATGTTTTGGTTTTGTGGATATTTTTCATATTTTTCTGTTATGCCTGGCTGTATGCTGGCAAATTTTACTACTCTCATTGAAACTGTTAGTTTATATTTCCATTTAATTTAATTTAATTCAATTTAGTTTTAAGTTACTTTATTTTTTTAAGCTTATTTTATTTTGCTTTTATTCTACTGGTGACTCAGAAAAGGCTATTAGGAATTCATGTAAAACAAGATTCCACAGCTGTGAATGAGAATCTGAATGATTTAGAACTTGAGCATTATTTCACATATTGTATGACCTAAGTTATGATTGTTCAAAAGTTTTCTTGTTCTTTACTCAATATACTTTGTGTATCTACAAAACATATTTGGAAAGTTATTGGATGAAAGGTGAGTTGTTATGATACAGAGGACTAATTTCAAAGAATATTTATTTAAAATGTTAATAGGACTTTATGAAGATACTTTCAGTAATCCCATTACATAAAACCACAAGTAGGTGTTTTGGGGTTTTGCATGCATTTTTAGAAGACAGTAGGTATCTACCAAAGCTCCCTTAGTCCCTGCATTAAAAAAAATATTATTATTATTTAGATGCAAAAAAATCTAAGGAAATCTAATATTTAATCAAATACCTAATATAAATATGTAAGTCTCTTATTTTTTTTCATGAGGGAATTGCACTGACAATTGTTGAATATTGAAACCACATGCAAGTCCAATTATAATAATGCTAGCTTACATGAATTGAGGGCGTACTGTATATCCAGCACTGTTCGAAATCTTTGTCATTTAACAACTCTTTTAAGTCTCACAACAAAACCTAGGATGCGGATACTGGTTTTTTTGTTTTTTGTTTTTGTTTGTTGTTTTGTTTTTAAGGTAAGGAAACCAAAACATGAGTAAGTAACAAAACTTCCCATGATCCCACAGGTAATAAATGCGGAATCAGAATTCCAGCCCAGGTGGTCCAAAAACATAGCTTCTTACCCATTATGTGCCTTCGTAGGAGAGATAATAATAAAACATCCCTCCAATCTAGCATTCAGTACAAAAAGTAAGCTATTATGACTATGTAGAAACAGAAAAACATAGAAAAGTACCAAATAAAAATCTGTACATTTTGTGATCACATGTCTTTTAAAATATGGTTTATAAAATTATTGCTAAAAAGCATAGAGAAAATGACAGAATTATGTGTTTTTTTCCATTTTTTATCTATGTATATACTTTTATATATGATATATGATATTTGC
This sequence comes from Prionailurus bengalensis, assembly GCF_016509475.1. Lineage (NCBI taxonomy): Eukaryota > Metazoa > Chordata > Mammalia > Carnivora > Felidae > Prionailurus > Prionailurus bengalensis. The sequence goes on from NC_057349.1 coordinate 84,701,955, forward strand.
TTTTTTTATAATTCTAAGAACATTTAACATAAGAACTACCCTCTTAAAATTTTAAGTGTATACTATGGTATTATTAACTATAGGTACAACATTGTAAAGATCTCTAGAACTTAATCATCTTGAATAAATGAAATGTTGTACACATTGAATAACAACTCCCCATTTCCCCTTGCCCCCAAATACCATCCTATTCTATGCTTCTATGTGTTTGACCATTTTAGATTCCTATGTAAATGGAATCATGCAGTATCTGACCCCCTGTGACTAGCTTATATATTTTTTAATGAATATATATTGGTTTATAATGAAAGTATATATTTAGATATATTTAAAATATATAGTAAATTTAAGAAAAAAATGACAAAATAGTTAAATAAGCAAAAAAGGACAAATACTAATGATATCAAGGACATACAATTGGGTTTTTGGCAGTGTGATTAATGCATAAGAGACATACACAAACATTTGTGATATACATCAAGGAGGTCCATTCCCTGTTAGCCCTTCATAGATTCAGAAGCCCAGTGGGAAGTGAGTTGGAGAAAATAAAAGCTATACACTAAAGGACTCTTTGAAAAGGAGTTTCAAGTGCCTCCTTATCCAGAGTGCTTCCAAAAAGGAAGAAAATGAGATCTGAGAAAAGTTTTGCAATGTAACTCTGAGATTAGTATTCTCAGTAACTCTGGGAGGGGCTACCTCACCCTGGCCTGAGCCACATTGGTGAGGAGGCCCCAGAATAGAAATGATTGAATGCGCTGCCAGGGACAAAGAAGGCCCCAGGTAGATCGAAGAGATGATGTTCAGGTGCAACCAATATTTCTGGCTCCTGATGTTATCCTTGTAGTTGGCTTTGTAATGATCCTAGTTTGTGATTCTACAAGAAGCAAACTGGTTCCTCAGTTTGATAGATAATTCAGTCATGGCTCAGAATTCTTAATTTTTTACTGAACTGTAAGCTCTCTCTAGTTACCAAACATGAAAGCACAAAATGAGGTACCTTAAGAGAGAAAGGGGACTAACTAGATGAAAGTTTATGGTAGCATAGAATATTATATTGATCTTGAAATACTTGTGTTCACTACTTTTAATTGTCTGGATTCTGGTAGTTTTGAGGTAGCCCTAGATATTCCTCTCCTTGACTCACCTGGCCTGTCTTTTCTTAGGTTGTTAGGAAAGGGGAGCCAAACATGGAGTCCCTAAAGAATAGGTGGCAAAGATCTACATTTATTTTTATGGCTCGTTTTTCATAACTTCTTTGCAATGTAAAAAAAAAAAAAAACAATATGAGCTTCAGTCTCCTGTGTATAAGCAAAGAACAGAGAGAAGCAGCAGAAAAAGTCAGGTTAGAATGTGAATATGTCCCTGATTAAGTTTTGGCCTAGAAGAAGATGAGGGAAATGAGAAGCCCAAATTACCTGCTAGCTATCTGAAAACGTGGTTCCAGTAGGAATAACCCATTTCTTTTCTGTTTTTCATGCTTTGGGTCAAAGTTGATGACCTTGGTTATACGAGTCTTCTTCCCCATCTGGGACAAAGGGCAAACACATTCAAATGTTATCCTGGCATGGGGGGGCCACCTGAAGGAAAATAGGCTCTTGTTTGGGAATTGGTTCTAGTTTCATATATCTACCAAGTGGACTTTAGATATGCAGCTAGTTTCCCTGAGAGGAAAATTCTGTAGTATAGAAAATAACAACAGCCTTGAGGCCTACTTCTCACTTTTTACAGAGTTCTTAGAATACTTGAATGGCAGGTCAGAAGAGAAGGATATTGGGGTAGAAATAGGTCATGGTATCTGTTCTACAGTCCTCTCTGTTTTCTATTCCCGAGGATCCTGCTTACTAAGCCACCTCATAGGCAGGAACAACGAGTCAGAAACCTGACAAAACAGTCTTCATGAGAGAGAGAGGAGGAAAGATCTCAGCACAGCATACCTAGGTGCTTCACCCAAACTAATGAGGAGAAACAAAACAAAACAAAACGTTAATTCATTTGTCTTGCTTTGCCGAGTTTTCCTGCAGCCAACTTCTTAATGTTACCTTAAGCAGTTTATTTTGTTTAATTGTCTAGTTCTATAATAAAGTGGGATGACTGTGCTTAAAATTTCACTTAAATATTACCTTCAGAAGTGTTGTTTACTATGTTCACAGAAGAGTTTGCTTTGTAGGTTTTATAATATTCATAGAGAATGATGTATCCTTGTTTGAATTTAATTTAGACTGGAGGAGTAGATAAAAGGGGAAGTTGACAAAACCCACAGGATAGCATTAAGAAAATGAAGCAGAATAACGCTGCTGAAGAAATGCAAATCTCTCAAAGTCCATTAGTACTGTTAATAGAGAAGTAGAAGAAAAAGCATCAACTGCCTGCCTGGGGTAAATAGAGTGCAACTCACCCACAAAAGCTCTGAGGGCTAGGCCTTTGACTAGGTATTTTTAGACTATACAGAACTCAGAAAATACCTTAGATCTTTATTAAATAAAATCAATGTATGCCTTGTGCTAGGTAACAGAGAAAATTAGAAATTTCCTTCTGTAACTGAGCGATAAGTGACCCTGTGTGTAGCTACCTGACTGAAGGAGTAGGTCTCAGAGAAATTGACAGTTGTTGGGCTTTCCTTGTTTTGAGATAATTCTGGGATCTGCTATGATGTTACAAAGAAAATTTACATCTAATTATTATAAGACTCTTAATAGAAAAACAATATAAAGAACATTTTTAATAGCTCACCCTATCAGTGGTAAAATCTCTTGTTCTGTGTGTGAGGAGACACTATCACTCCTCGATTTTTCGTATTGGAGCATTTATTTAGAAAATAAGATGTCGATGGGAATAGGCAATGAGTGATTCTCCTGAAAAACAAAATAAAAGTAATCTCTTGATTAACTTTAGGATTTAATAAATCCAGACATTAAAATAAGTACTTAAAAAGACACCTGAACTCTTCCTTTTAGTATGATCCCATTCATTAAATCCTAGTGGGAGAGAATGATCTGTCTTATCCACCTGACCATCAGGTTGATCAAATGTGTTACATGCCCAAATTGTAAAAAGCAATGTATCAATGAAAAAGTTAAAAAAAAAAATAACTGGGGCGCCTGGGTGGCGCAGTCGGTTAGGCGTCCGACTTCAGCCAGGTCACGATCTCGCGGTCTGTGAGTTCGAGCCCCGCGTCGGGCTCTGGGCTGATGGCTCAGAGCCTGGAGCCTGTTTCCGATTCTGTGTCTCCCTCTCTCTGCCCCTCCCCGTTCATGCTCTGTCTCTCTCTGTCCCAAAAATAAATAAACGTTGAAGAAAAAAAAATTAAAAAAAAAAATAACCAAGTAGGCCTCACTTTAACCTTAAATTTACCACATAATTGGGGATAGAGAGCATATAAACTGCAGTATTATTACATCTCTTTACTAACAAACTATTATATTTCTTTATTAACAAACTAAGAAACTAAGTATATATGTATTAATGGGATAATTAAGCACTTCCTCAAGGTGCTTTCTAACTTCCTAAGAGGGAGTGATTTTGCAAGTGACTTTGATGTTAAAAACAAATTGGTTCAATAAGAGATCGCTCAACTAGATCTAGGTTGTTATGTTTCCTTTTTTTTTTTTTAATTATTTTTAAAGTAGCCTATTAGTACAGTTAAGTAAGATTATTCTATTACCTGATTGTTTGCTCTTTTGTTGCACTAAAGGTACCTATTACTCTGCCTTTGCATTCCAGGCTATGCTTGCAAGAGTATTTATGTATCTGTTATAATCTTGTGGTGAAAGTAGACAATTGCACTTACACTGTCAGCATACACATGCAAAAAACAGAGAAACTGTTTCCTTCTACTCCCCTCCCCTCAGCTACATCTGTGATGCCTGATGCCTGCTCCAGAATTAGCTCTAAGTAAAATTGGCTCCAAAACTAGTATTTATATTTGGAAGCTCATTGACACCAAGTAAATTTTACTTTTATCAAGCTCTACTCTCCTATTCCTCCTTTACACTAAAGTATAAATAGTTGATAACAAGCTAAGGTTATGTCTCTCAAACTGGACTTACCAAACAATATTATCAGGTATTTAACTAAGTCATGTTCCCATAGCAGATAAGCTTGAGAAAAGATACTATGTCCTCCATTAGGAGAATCATAATGTTCATTAGCATATGCAGGCATTGAACAGTACTGCTATAAAGAATTTTTTTTCTTCATTTAGCCCAATATTTTCCAAATGTCATTCATCTTGTAGCATTTTTTTTCTTTTGAAAAGCTCCTTTTATGCTTAGGAATGGATCTGAGGGATATGGTAAGGGAAAGGCTGGAATCACTAATAACTCTGCTCTGTCTAGGTGTGGACAAACTGCCTATTGCCACACCGTTGTGGCCCAGAAAGCAAAAAGGGGACCTTCTCAAGATACGGAAATGTCTTTGATGAACTCAATAGTAGAAATTAAAAAAAAAATTTTTTTTAAGCATTGAGAAAAGCATTGATGATTCTTTATACACAGCACCATTCTTACTAAAAGCCAATTACATTGCAGGCAGTTGAAAAGGGAATGAGTGTAGCCAAATGGAAAAGACCTTTGGATTTGAGATGTATAGAATTATTTGAATACTTACTTTGACATTCTCTCAATCTGAATTTAATTCCTTGTTTTCTCCCTTCAAATGTGTGTAGAATTGGTAAGTAACAGTGAAAAAAAAGGTATATACTATGTGGAAAATGAGTGCCATGTTACACATTTTAGCCCCAAACTCTACTTTCTCTGGGATAAAAGTATCATGAAACTGGAGACTGAAGAAAATGCTACAAAGATGGTATAGAAAATTTAATTCCAGAAAAAAAAATACTAGATTAAGAAATTATTCAACACTTAGTTTATAAATGAGGTAAAATTATGGGTTTTTTAAAGACTTTTTTTTAGAGAAGTTTTAGGTTTACAACAAAATTGAGAGGGAAGTACAAGATTTCCCATATACCTCAAGTGCCCATACATGCATAGACTCCCCCATTATTCACATCCATTCACCAGAATGGTATACTTTTACCAAGGATTAATCTATTTTAATGAATCATAATCACCCCAAGTTCATAGTTGATATTACAGTTCACTCATGGTGTTGTACATTTTATGGACTTGCACAAATGTTTAATGGCATATATCTGTCATTATAATATCATACAGAATATTTTAACTGCTGTGAAGATCCTCTATGCTTCGCCTATTTATCTTTTCCACATCAACCCCATGCGATCACTGATTTTTTTTACTGTCTCCATAATTTTGCCTTTTCCATAATGGAATATTGTTGGAATTATATAGATTTTTCATATTGTCTTCTTTAGTAATATGCCTTAAGATTCCTCCATGTCTTTTCATGGCTTGATACCTCTTTGTTTTAATTGAATAATATTCCATTGTCTAGGTATATCCTAATTTATCCATTTATCTACTAGAGGACATCTTGGTTGCTGCTAAGGTTTGGCACTTATGAATGCAACGGCAACAAATAGCCATGTGAAGGTTTTTGTGTAGATAGAATTTTACAACTCCTTTGGGTAAATACCAAGGAACCAAATTGCTGGATCATATGGTAAGAGTATATTGGTTTTGTAAGAAGCTGTCAAACAGTCTTTTAAAGTACCTGTAAGGTTTTCTATTCCCAACAACATTGTATGGGTTCCTGTTTCTCCACAACCTTACTAGCATCTGGTGATGTCAGTGTTCTAGATCGTGGCCATTCTAATAGGTGTATAATGGTATCTCATTGCTGTTTTAATTTTCATTCCCTAGTGACATGTGACGTGGAACATCTTTTTGTATGTTTGTTATGTGTATATCTTCTTTAGTGAGGTATCTGTTAAGGTCTGTGACTCATTTTTTAAATGGAATGGATATTTTCTTAATGTTGAATGGCCTCATTTCTCAAATCTGAAACATCAATGTGGCAGCCATAAAATTGGCTATGGAATGTTATAACAGTACTGCCCTTGCTGAAAGAAGACAAAAGATATTACATTGGGAGTATTGCAGCGAGGTGGAATAGGATGACTTGTCTCTAAATATATTTTTCATGTGGAATGCCCAGGTGGTTTAGTAGGTTAAGCGTCCGACTCTTGATTTTGGCTAGGGTCATGATCTCATGGTTCATGAGTTCAAGCCCCACTTCAGGCTCTGCACTGACAATGTGGACCCTGCTTGGGATTCTCTGTCTCTTCCACTCTCCCTGCCCCTCCCCCACTCGGGCTCGCTCGCTGTCTCTCTCAAAATAAATAAATAATAAAAAACTTTAAACTATATATAATTATATATAGAATGCCTTGTCCATTTTCAAGGGTACAGAATGCCAAAAGAGGCTAACATTTAAAGAAAATGTGCTTTAAAAAAGGGAAAAAAAGAGAATAAAAAGGAAAATGCATACAGTATACAGTTAAAGCTACAGTCGTGTGTGTGTGTGCATGTGTGTGTGAAATGAAAGCAGGCATCCAACACTTTTGAGCAAGTTGAAAGAAATAGAGAAAAATTCATTGTGTGAACTTATTTACTGAAAATGTCAGGCTTTATTATTTATTTTTTTCAGTAGTAATTTAAAATGCTCTGCAAATAACAGGATGAATGCACGATGTTCTTGTTCCTGAATGAGAATGTTTTGGTTTTGACATAAAATGTTAAACTAAAACAGATACTTCTGTTTTAAGTATCTATAGATGTATAAGCTAAGGCATTTCCCCAGTTTTTTAGTTTTTTAGTTGTTTAGTTTTTAGTTTGTTTTTGACATAAAATGTTAAACTAAAACAGATACTTCTGTTTTAAGTATCTATAGATGTATAAGCTAAGGCATTTCCCCAGTTTTTTAGTCAAGATTCTAGTATACAAGTAATAACCATATAACTGTTAAGAAAATCATTTTATGGGGCACCTGGGTGGCGCAGTCGGTTAAGCGTCCGACTTCAGTCAGGTCACGATCTCACGGTCCATGAGTTCGAGCCCCGCATCAGGCCCTGGGCTGATGGCTCAGAGCCTGGAGCCTGTTTCCGATTCTGTGTCTCCCTCTCTCTCTGCCCCTCCCCCATTCATGCTCTGTCTCTCTCTGTCCCAAAAATAAATAAACGTTGAAAAAAAATTAAGAAAATCATTTTATAAAAATGATTTCAGCATTATAATTTTCAGGTTTTATGAAATATAATTCAAGACCCATTTAAACTTAAGAAAATTATGTTTAGGGGACACCTGGGTGGTTCACTCCATTGAGCATCCAACTTTGACTCAGGTCACATTATCTCTTGGTTGGTGGATGAAAGCCCTGTATCAGGCTCACTCCTATCAGCACAGAGACTGTTTCTGATCCTCTATTCCCCTGTCTCTCTGCCCCTACCCCGCCCATGCTCGCTCGCTCTCTCTCTCTCTCTCTCTCTCTCTCTCTCTCAAAAATAAAATAAACTTTAAAAAAAGAAAGAAAATTATTTTTAGGACAGGAATTTCCAACCACTTTACTGAGGCAGTGAAAATTTAGTTTCTATTTCACTCAGATGAAGGCTCTGGCTCAACTAATTAGGGGTTAACAAAGAAACAAGCAGAATGTTTGGCGTATGACAGGGAGAATATCTACCAGTAACTCATAAGGAAGTGATGGTTTTCAGATTTTTATTGTAAGTGTGATGTCTTCTATCAACAGTGCCTTACCTACAGCTGATTTTTGTGAGATTCACAAAACAACGATGCTGACTCCAGAAAATCCAGACCCCATTAAGATCTATGTAAATTAGTGGGGCCACCTGGTTTAGGACAAGTCAAAGGATGTGCTGTTCTACACAGCAGGTTAGTGAGGGAACTATAGAACATTAAAGACAGAAGAAAGTTTACATGAATCCCCTCATTTTGCATATGAGAAAAGAAGATGATAGATGAGAAAATAGTGACAGTGCTAAGATTAGAACTTTCACCTGCTGTTCCCCAAACTCTTTTCTTGAAAAAGGAACTTGGAACTCTCAATACTTAACCCAAGCTTAATTTTCTACTTCTTTATGATTCCTCTTTATAAAACATTAATTACAATGTTTTATTCACTTTTAATTTACTTACACATTGACTTTCAGGCCTTATTTCCTACAAGTGCTTGTCTGCCAACTGTATTTCTGAGATATATAATAAGAAATCTTTACTATAGTTAAGATATTAAGATCTCATAAGTCTATTTTTATATTCATAAACGATTTTAGAACCTCTAGTTGCCACTACTTTCCCTTGAAGAGTTGGATTAGCCAGAATTAAATAGATTGCAATATTTAGAAAACAAGTATGTTATCTCCTTTTAGCATCATTTTTATTATTTTATGGTTTCCATGTTGTGAAGATATTGAGAACTCCTTGAAGACACTATGAGTTTTGTCTTTTTGTGAATTCACGAAGTGCTTATAACTGTCTACAAACACCATTTTCTACATTCTGACTGTATGTGTCTGATATGTCAAATTGTGCAAGGCCACCTATTACATTTTTATCCATATGAATTCAAATTTTCTCAGCCATATTCATCTGAAACAAATAGTGAAAAGAATTAGGTATTAAATCTTATAAATCTGGAAACATCAATTTAAATCTGTTCACTAAAATAGATTTGCTCTTGTTTATTTATAAAAATATTTTTATAGGCTGATTCTCTTTTCCAGTTTTATTGAGAAAATGAACATACTGTATAAGACATAGAATATGATGGTGTGATTTATATATTGTGAAATGATTAGCGCAGTAGATTCAGTTAACATCCATTTTCTCATATAGATATAATTGAAAGAGAAGAAGAGAGAAAAGAAAAGGAAAGGAAAAGAAAAGTAATGGAAAGAAAGAAAGAAAGAAAGAAAGAAAGAAAGAAAGAAAGAAAGAAAGAAAGAAAGAAAGAAAAAGAAAGAAAGAAGAAAGGGAGGAAAGGAAGGAAAGGAAGGGAAAGGAAGGAAAGGAAAGGAAAGGAAGGAGGGAAAGAAAGGAAAGAAGGAAACAAGCAAGATGGAAAACAAAAAAAGTTTCCTTGTGATAACTCAGGATTTACTCTAGCAACTTTCCTGTGTATCATGCGGCAGTGTTAGCTATAGTCATCATGTGGTATATTACATCCCTAATACTTATTTATCTTATAATTGGAAGTTTATGTCTTTTGACTGTCTTCCTCTAATTACTCCTCTCCCTACCCCGTGTCTCTGGCAACTACAAGTATGAACTTGGTATATTTTTCTGTGAGTTTGTTTTAGATTTGAGATCATGAAGTATTTATCTTATCTTTCTCTCTCTGATTTATATCACTTAGCACAATGCCTTCAAGGTCCATTCATATTGTTGCAAATGGTAGGGTTTCCTCGTTTTTTTGTTTGTTTTTTATGGCTAGAAAATATTGTATGTCTTGGCTATTGTAAATAATACTGCTCTGAACATGGAAGCACAGATATTTTTTTGAGTTAGTGTTTTCATTGCCTTTGGATATACTTCCAGAAGTGGAATTGCTAGATCATATTATAATTCTATTTTTTTTTATTTTTTGAAGATTTTCCATTTTGTTTTCTCTTCTGGCTCTACCAATTTGCAATCCCACCAACAGTGCACAAGGGTTTCCTTTTGTTCATATCAGTGCCAGCATTTGTTATCCTTTGTCTTTTTGATGATGGCCATTTTAATAGGCAGGCAGTAATATCTCATTGTGGTTATAATTTGCATTTCCCTAATGACTAGTGATGTTCAGCATCTTTTCTTTCATGTACCTGATGGCCTTTTGTATATCTTCTTTGGAGAAATGTCTATTTAAGTCCTTTACCCATTTTTAATTGGGTCATTTGTCTTTTTTGCTATTGAATTGAATGAGTTCTTTATATGTTTTGAATAATAACCCCTTATCAGATACATGGTTTGCAAATACTTTCCCATTCTGTAGATGTCTTTCACTTTGTTGATGGTTTCTTTTGCTGTGCAGAAGTGTTTTAGTTTGGTGTGGTCCCAGTTATTTATTTTGCTGCTTGTGCTTTTAGTGTCATATCAAAAAAAATCATTATTAAGACCCATGTCAAGGAACTTTGCTCCTGTTTTCTTTTAGAAGTTTCGTGATATCAAGTTTTATATTTAAGTCTTTCTTCAGTTTCAAGTTAATTTTTTGAGAGTAGTGTAAGATGTGTATGCAATTTCATTGTTGTATAATCAATGATTTTTCCAACATCATTTATTAAGTGTTCTTGGATACCTTGTCAAATATCAGTTGGCTGTATATGCTTGAGTTTATTTCTGGGCTATTAATTTTGTTCGTCTATTTTTCCGTTATGTCAGTACCATACTGACATATAGTTTTATAGTATACAAAAATATATACCTCCTTGTTTGTTCTTCTTCTTAGATTTCTTTGGTTATTTGGAGTCTTTTATGGTTCTATATAAATTTTAAGAGTGTTTTTTCTACTGTAAAAAAATGCCCTTGGAATCTTTTCCTTAAATTATTGATTTATTTAGAGAGAGAGAAAGTATGAGCAGGGGAGGAGCAGAGAGTGAGCGAGAGAAACAGAGACAGAGAGATAGGCCAAGTAGGCTCTGTACTGTCAGTGCAGAGCCCACGTGGAACTCAGTCTCATGAACCCTGAGATCATGACCTGAGCCCCTGCCATTAGAATCTTGATAGAAATTGAACTAATTCTATAGATGACTTTTGGTAGTATTGACACCTTAACAGTATTAATTCTTTCAATTTGTGAACAGAGGATACCTTTTCATTATTTGTGTTTTCTTTTCCTTCTTTTATCAACGTCTTGCAATTTTCAGTGTAGAGATTTTTACCTCTTCAGTTAAATTTATTCCTAAGTATTTCATTGTTTTAGATGCTATTATATATGGGATCAATTTCTTTATTTTTCATAAATTTTATTGTTAGTATATAAAAAGCTACTGATTTTGGTGTATTGATTTTGTATCTTGAAACTTCACTGATTTCATTGATTAGATCTAACAGATTTTTGATTCTTTAGGACTTTCTATATATATAAAATCATGTCATCTGCAAATAGAGACCATTTTACTTCTTCCTTTCTAGTTCTGATCCTTTTTTCCCCTTTATTTTGCCTGATTGTGTTAGCTAGGACTTTCAGTAATATGTTGAAGAGGAGTGGTGAGAATGGGGAGCCTTGTTTTGTTCCTGATCTTAGAGGAAAGCTTTTAGGTTTGGGGTTTTTTTTGTTTGTTTGTTTGTTTTATCATTCACTATGTTATTAGCTGTGGGCTTGTCATATATGGCCTTTATTATGTTGAGATATGTACATTCAGTCCCTAATTTGTTAAGAGTTTTTACATGAATGGATGTTGAATTTTATTGAATGAGTTTTCTGTGCTTGTAAGATGATCATATGATTTTGTTTTTCATTCTATTCATGTGATATATACCACATTGATTGACTTATGTATGTTGAATTATCCTTGCATCCCTGGGGTAAATTCTACTTGATCTTAGTGAATACTCCTTTTAATATGCTGCTGAATTTGGTTTGCTAATATGATAAAAAATTTTTTAATGTTTTTTATTTATTTTGAAAGAGGAGAGCATGTGTGGGGGAGGAGCAGAGAGAGAGAGGGAGAGAGAATCCCAAGCAGGCTCGGCACTGTGAGCACAGAGCCTAATGTGGGGCTTATACTCACGAACCATGAGATCATGACCCGAGCTGAGATCAAGAGTCAGACACATAACCCCAACTGAGCCACCCAAGTACCCCTACTAATATGAGAATTTTTGCATCTAATTTCATCAGGGATATTGGTCTATAGTTTTCTTTATTAGTAGTGTCCTTTTCTGGTTTTGGTATCAAGATAATACTGGCCTTGTAAAATGAGTTTGGGAGTGTTCCTCTTCTTTGATTTTGGAAGAGTTTGAGAAGGATTGGTAATTCTTTTAATATTTGATAAAGTTTCATCAATGAAAGTGTCTAGGCTTTTTTTTCATTGGGAGGTTTTTGATTACTGATTCGATCCTCCTAGTAATTTGTCTAGATTTTCTATTTCTTTCTGGTTCAGTTTTGATAAGTTACATGTTTCGAAGACTTTTTAAAAATTTCTTCTATTTTTTTTTAATTTTATATATATTTTTTAAAAATTTACATCCAAATTAGTTAGCATATAGTGCAACAATGATTTCAGGAGTAGATTCCTTAGTTCCCCTTACCCATTTACCCCATTCCCCCTCCCACAACCCCTCCAGTAACCCTCAGTTTGTTCTCCATATTTATGAGTCTCTTCTGTTTTGTCCCCCTCCCTGTTTTTATATTATTTTTGTTTCCCTTCCCTTATGTTCATCTGTTTTGTCTCATAAAGTCCTCATATGAGTGAAGTCATATGATATTTGTCTTTCTCTGATTGACTAATTTCACTTAGCATAATACCCTCCAGTTCCATCCATGTCCATTTTCTTGGGGAAAGTTTTCATAGTAGCCTCTTAAGACCCTTGGAATTTCTGTGGTATCAGTTATAATGTCTCCTTTTTTATTTATAATTTTGTTGATTTGGGTCCTTTCTCTTTTTTCTTTAGTTAGTCTAGCTAAGGGTTTGCACTGTTTATCTTTTCAAAGAACCAATTCTAGTTTAGTAATCTTTCCTATTGTTTTGTTCTGTTTTTCTGTTCTCTATTTTATTTATTTTTACTCTAAACTTTTTTTTTTCTTTGCTTACTTTGGGTTTGACTTTTTTTTTCTTTTTTCTTTTTCTAGTTCCTTAAGGGATAGAGTTAGATTGTTTATTTGGGATCTCTGTTGCTTCTTAATGTAGATATTTATTGCTGTGAACCTTCCTCTTAGATCTGCTTTTGCTTCATCCCACACTCTGGTATGTTGTATTTCCATTTTTGTTTGACTTAGGGAACTTTTTTATTTTCCCTTTAATTTTGTTTCTTGACCCATAGGTTGTTCAAGAGAATATTGTTTGGTTTCCATGTGTTTGTGAATTTTCCAGTTTTCCTCTTTTAATTGATTATATGAATTTGTGGATAGAGAAGATACCTGGTATGATTTTAGTCGTCTTGAATTTGCTAAGACTTATTTTGGGGCTTAACATGTGGTCTGTCCTAGAAAATGTTCCATGTGTGCTTGAGGAGGACATATATTCTGCTATTGTTGGATAGAATGTTGTATATATGTATTAGGTTCATTTGTTCTACAGCATTGTTAAGATTCTCTGTTTTTAAAATTGATTCTCTCTCTGGATGATCTATCCATTATTGAAAGAGGAGTATTAAAATCTCCAACTATTATTATATACTGTTTATTTCTCCTTTTAATTCTGTTAGGTTTTGCTTTGTATATTTAGGTGTTCCAATGTTGGGTGCATAAGTAAGTTGCTATACCTTTTCGATGTATTAACCTTATAATTATATGAGGACCTTCTTTGTCTCTTTTTAACATTTTTAGTTTAAAGTCTATATTGTCTGATATAGTATAGCAGCCTCTGCCTTTTGTTGTTGTTGTGGTTGGGTTACCGTTTGCTTGAAATGTCTTTTTTGCATTTTATTCGCAGTGTATGTGTATCTTTAAGGCTAACGTGTGTTTCTAAACAGCATATTGTTGGGTCTTGTTTTTTATTCATTTAGCTGTTCTAGGTCCTTTGATTAGACAATTTAATGTTTATGTCAAAAGTTAATTATTGATAGGTAAGGGCTTATTATTGCCATTTTGCTAATTGTATTCTGCTCATTTGTAGATCCATCATTCAGTGTTTCTTATCCTGCTGTCATGCGTGTGTGTGTGTGTGTGTGTGTGTGTGTGTGTGTGTGTGTGTATACACATGCAGGTACAGATGCTGATGTCTTTTGGTGTCAGTATGCTTTGATTTAATTATGGTGTTTTGGTGTGTAATTAGTTACAAGTTTTCCCTTGTAGTTATGAGTATTACATAAAATATCTTAAAATTACAATACCCTATTTTAAACTGATAACAATTTAACCTCAATAGATGTGTATGCTTTACGCTTTTACTTCTCCCCCCATCCCATTTTAAATTATTGTTGTTATATTTTACATGTTTGTTTTATACACACACACACACACACACACACACTCAAAACAGGTAATTTTATTTGTGGTTATTTTGCTATATTAAAAAAAACCTTTAAAATAGAGTTATTTATGCAGCCATTATCCCATATTGCATAATCTATGACTATACATTTATAAATAGCAGTGAGATTTATGCTACCTTTTTTGTATTTTCATTGATGTTAATTAGTATTATTTTACTTCCACTCAAATAATCCCCTGTAGAATTTCTTGTAAGACAGGTCTGATCTAATTAACTCCTTCAGTTTTTGTGTCTTCAGAAAGTCTTTATCCCTCATTTGTTTCTGAAGAACACCTTTGCTGGTTATAGAATTCTTGCTTAGAATTTATTTTGTTTCAATATTTTGAATATGTCATCCCATTCTCTCTTGGCCTTGTTTCTCTGGATAATTTCCAATGTTTTGTCCTCCAGATTTCTGATTGTTTCTTCTGTATGGTTGAGTGTACTTTTGAAACTCTTTACTTCTTCAGTTAAGTTACTATATTTTTCAACTCTAAGACTCCTGTGTCTTTTTGGGGGGCAGGTTCATGGTTGCTATTTCTTTGTCAGACATCTTTATTTGTTTATGTATTGTTCTATTTTTGTTTAGTTGTTTGTCAGTGTTTTCTTGCCATTCACTAAACTTCCTTAAGAAGATTATTCTGTGTTATTTGAGCATTCATAGATCTCCATTTCTTTAGGATCAGTTATTGGATTTTTATTGATTTCCATTGGGGGTGTCATATTTACCTGCTTTTTCATGGTCTTTGATTCTTATGAGGGTATCTGCACATTTGAGTAATAGGACTCCTCTTCCAGACTTTATACATTTGCTTTGGCAGAGACATTTCTTCACCTGTCAGCTCAGTTGGGTTTCTGGGTCTATCTCCTGGTAATGTCTTTAGAAAAGTGGTACCTGCTATTAAGGTCTATTTTTTGGATGAGGGAACTATTTGTGCTCTGATGACAGTGGTGGGGTGCCACTACCTATGAACAGTTGGATAGGGCTGCCCAATCAAATGAAGCTGTAGGATGGGCCCCACAGATGCCTGAATTCTCTAGTCAGGATTACTAGATAGTTGAGGCTGGGCATAATATTCACTAGTAGATGGGCCTATAAATTAGCTTTCCAGCTCTGACAAGGCAGCAGGCCAGGGCCCAGTACCTATATAACTTATTGTTTGGGACCCAAATTAAGCCTGTGTATGCACTGAATTCCCTGGTTAGGTGAGACCACCAGCTTTGCTCTACAGATGGGACTGTGTTCTCTGTTCAAATGCCACTGTATGTAAGGCTGTTGAATATGCTATGCAGTTCCCATATATTCTAGTTAGCTTCCCTGACTGGATAACCTGAAGACTGTATCCAATAACGAACGTGCTATGAATTAGAGCCCCTGCCCAGGTTCAGTGGGAGAAGCAGCTCTAAAACCAGTAAAACTCTTTGTTGTCTTAACTCAGGCCAGCCTACACTCTAAGGTCCATGGCTGAACGGGACCACTATCTTTGCTGTGCAGACTGTCAGCTCTGTCTGCCCTTCTGTCAGCTCAAATACTTCCCTTCTGTCAGCTCAAATACCACTCAGTTTTCAAGCATTTTTGCCAGTTCTTCTTCTAGTCAGATGGGACTGGAAGACATTTTCTACAGCATATGGGGCTATGTTTCTGCCCCTTTGCCTAGGTGGGAAGGGGAACAGCTGCTCTAGGTTACTTGTGATTTCCCAAACAGGCTTTCTGATTGGGAAAGCCTGGAAACTACCCTCATCCTTCCTTATATATTAACTCCCTGCCTGTGCATAGCAAAGGAAGCGTTCAAATCTGGCATTAGCTTTGCTTTGGAGGCAGTCAACTCTGCCGGCCTCTCAGCTTGAGTACTACTGGCCTGCATATCTTCCAGAAGTTATCACCAGCCCTTCTGCTCATATGAGGCTGGAAGGCACCCTCCCCAGCTGATGTGATTCAGCTTCTTTCCTGGGTGAGCAAACCAGGCTCTAAAGCCACCAAAATTTTTTGCTTGAGGATCTGAATCAAGCAGATCCACACCCTGCCAAGTAACTTGGTTAGAGTCTCCCAATTTGGTTTTGCAGATAAGCAAAGATGCTGGTTGGGAATACTATTTGGACACTACAGATATGAATTCTGTCTGTTAAGATTCAAGTGGTGGTTTAGCAAGCCCCTCCCCACTCTCCATCACAATTACATTCCCAGTGGCTGGGCACCTCAGATTATCTTGCAGTCCCAATGGTAGGAATTTAGAATAGTGTCTCCCACAAAGTAATCTGAGTTTTCTTTTCCAATTGGAGGAGCAGAGGCTCAGGGAAGACCTCTTTGCATGGTGCTGTGCTGTCCTGGGGGAGGGACAATGCAATCAATGTGTAGTTGCTGCTCTTGCTCTTCTAATGTAGTCTGTCTTGGTCTCTGAGGTGCAGGTGATGCTTCAGCCTCACCCCCATATTCTAGGATTGTCTCAGTGGTGTTTGTTCTTGAACAGATGTTAGTTAAGCTTGTGAGGGAGAATGAGGTCAGGAATGACCTATGTCTCTGTCTTGGTAATTTTTTTCCTTATATCTAACATGCTTAAGCCTTCATGTTTTATCTACTACCCATTAAGGTATAGATTCTACAACAACAATGATTTTTATAAAATATACACACATATACACACACATGCATTTTAAACTTAGAGCCAGAAACAAACAAGAAAACAAATAAAAGGCATGAGTGACTTTTTTTTCCCTATCTCCAAAGATAACAAAAGATAGAAATAGCAACAAAAAAAAATCAAAAAGCTGTAACATGCTTCTGTATACCCATGATAAAGAAATTTCCCAACTATGTTATTGTCATCTAAAAGAAAATGTACCTCATGGGAACCCAGGTGCAAATGGTTTGACTGAGATTTCTTAGAAATCTAAGATGACTTCCATACCTTTTCAAACCATTCTACAGTGTTTTTCATTTTTTCTTTTTCTTTTTCTTTCTTTTTTTTTTCTTTTTCACAGCTATTTCTGAGATGGTGCAGCTGCAGCTGTACGCATAACAATAGTTCAGCTTACTGGCATCTATTTCCTGATTTAGAATCAACAGGGAAATAATTGTCAGGACTTGAAATGGAATGCTTCAATACAATAGTTGTACATTTAAAAATTAATGTGAGTCTATTTAATTCTAACACCTAGAGATGGGTTTTAAAAAAGCAATACTTCAACAATTTCTCTTTGGGAATAGCTGAATTTGAATTTAAAGATTTTCTGCCTGACCTTAATGTATGTAGAATATTTTTATTCTTTTATCTTTCATTACTATGACTTCAATATAAGAAAATAGTTAAAAAAATTCTCTGTGGCATACATATATTTGCATGTACTTATTTATACTTATAACTTAACTAATTTAACTATACTTAACTATAACAACTGGTCAATGTAAACACATGATATAGCTTTGAAAAGAAAACAAATACATTTTCCCTAAGAAATGTTGATTATTTATATTGAGAGTCATGTAGTTAATTTCCTCATTAAATATGTCCTAATAAATATGTGGTTGAAAAAACCCAACAGAAAACACTTAAAATTTTACTTTGAAAAATTTAGTAACAATAAGCCTTCTGAGATTTTAGGAAGTGATACAGGGTTAGGGCTACATAATGCCAAAGTGTTGGAAAGAGAATAAGGCAATAAAAGTGAATTCTTTCAAACCATTGAGAAAGTAGACCTATTTGATTTCAATATGTTCTCAAAGTAATACATGTCAATTAAAAATAAGTATTTTCTTTTTTTTAATTTTTAAAAATCTTAAGTCATGGATGCAAATATTCCTCAGGTTTAAATTATGTTTATAAGTAAACAAATAGTTAATATATATTAAATGCTTTCTGTATGCTAGACACTGTGCTGTTGTTCACATGCATTTCATCACTTAGTTTTCACAGTTTTTTATGTATTATTATTTTTCATGTTTTACAAATGAGAAAGAAGTAGCATATAGAGGTTAATACAGCTAATATGTGATAGAACCAGAATCCTAACCACATTTTTCCATGTTTTCACATATAATAGCCTAAAGTTAAATTAGCTTGAGGAGAAATGGAATTAAACTTCCATTGTCATAATATGCTTTCATATTAAAACACAATGACTTTTTTAAAGTATTTTTTCCATACTTTAAATATACCATTTCATTGGTTTGGGGCTCATGGTTTTCCCTAGCTTTCTTATTTCTGTCTACTTTTTGTTATTGTTTATTTTATTTGCCTTAACTCAAGCAACATGATGTGTGCTCTTATCTCTTGATGTTTGGGCATGCTTAGAAACCTGACATCAAAATATGCAGTTAAAAGTTTAAATAATATAGAGGACATTTCTCACTGATCCTCAGAACTACTTGTCAAATGTTTTCAAGCAGTAATCCTATTAATGTAAACATCCCTTTGACAAAATGAATTCAATCTGGTTCTCCCCAACTGTATCTAAATAGATAGTAAATAACAAAATCCTTATATACATATGTGAACCACTTTTCCAAATTATTATAAAGTGATTTTATCTCATATGTTCAATATACAATTGGAATGTAGTTATACCACAATATTCTCTGTGCTTTGATGAATGAAGCTAGTCTGAGAGATCTGCCAAACAATTCTGGAACTGAATGAGATAACTGCTGGACTCATAGTATAATTATTGACAAATGAATAGGGTTCATTTATTTAATGATTCATTAAACAAATATTAATTATTCACTGTTGAAAATTATAGCTGTCATTAGGATAGATGTTAAAGTCACAATACTAGCCTTCAGGATGCTCAGTCAGCTATGGCAGTGGGGATGTATCAAGACTGTTATAATAGACTGTGATCAATGTCATGTTAGAAGTACACCTATTACGACTGAGGACCAGGGAAGGAGTTTGGGAAAGTTTGGCAAAGCTTATCTCTAGCAGAATTACTTAGAAGCTCATCAGTAAAGATGAGATGGACATTTGTGGCAGTGGAAAGCAAAACACAGCATGAGAAAACAATGGAGATGCATACAAAATAGAGGAGTGACAGGGAGGCTGAGGAGTAGGCACAGTCATTGTATGCAATGCTAAAACATGGGTTTTATCCTAAGACTACAAGGAATCCTTGAAGGAGCTATGTAATGTTACTGAAGAAAAAAGATCTATCTTAGAAATATCATTAAGTCAAGAGTATGCAGAAAGAATTAAGAGAAAATCAAACAAGAATGAGAAAAAATGAAGTCTGGAAGTAAGACGTACTGAGTGGGAGAGGTGAAAAAGGCTACATGAGGGGTATTAGTATGAGGAAATAGCTAGAGTTACTGAACAACTGGATATGAGGGGTGCAAAGAGGAAGGAATCTGGGTTGACTTCTGGACTTTTATTTTGGGTTGCTATCTAGAGGAGTAAAGATGGAGAGCAGGTTTGAAGGGTATTGGCAGTGATTTAAAATGTAAACAAATGCATCATGTAATGGCTAGAGACTTTGTGAGGGGAGGGCCAGAGAATGATGTACAATGGATAATTGGATAAAGAAGTGCCTTCACAAAGGAACCTTTTTTTTTTTTTAATTTCATAACTAGGTAGAAATGGTAAGGTATTTGTTTTGTTTTGATTAATTTGATGGATGAAGAAAAGATAATCATTAATTTAAGGATGCAATATGTATTTTCAATCGTGAGTTATATGACCAAAGTTGATAATATGTCTGTAAAATTTTCAGGAAACTTGAAATTGACTACTAATTGGGTACGATGCAGTTTTATATACTATTAAACTACCTCATATGGTAGATAATAAAGTACTACTAACTCCATGCTTAATATTGGAATAACACTGTACTTCTAAAGAAATTTAAATTATTATTTTTTTTTAAATTTTTTTTTCAACGTTTATTTTTGGGACAGAGAGAGACAGAGCATGAACAGGGGAGGGGCAGAGAGAGAGGGAGACACAGAATCGGAAACAGGCTCCAGGCTCCGAGCCATCAGCCCAGAGCCTGACGCGGGGCTCGAATTCCCGGACCGCGAGATCGTGACCTGGCTGAAGTCGGACGCTTAACCGACTGTGCCACCCAGGCGCCCCAAGAAATTTAAATTATTAAAAATAATTCAGTATGAAAAAATGAATCTGTGACAAAATTGTCAGCTTTAATATCAATTAGATTCAGTAACTCTTGAGTCTGTTGAGATGACAAAGTTGCCTTATTAAATCTTCAAATGTTAGATCATGGGAGGTCTTTGCCATAACATGTAGGCTCCAGTTTAGAGTGATAGGCTTATCTGGTACAAATCTGACTCAGTGTTTAGAGTAATGTTAGAATAACTGCCTTGTGGATCCTCCCTATGGGGTCCATGTACACCTTAGTGATGTCTATTACCTAGAATAGTAGTCTCATTTCAAATCTATCACACCTCTTTCAGTCCTATGATCTTTATATGGGAAAGACAGCACCTTATAGTAATTCTTTCTTTATTTGACTAATATAAATTGCATCACTTTCTTCACAAAAAATATATATATATATACATATATATAATGTTTTTTTAAATGTGGCTTCAAAAATAAACTCTTCAGTTTTAATCCTACAGAAGTTATTGAACTATTCCTCTGAAAATATTTTAACAAAGTTGACTTGAAATTCTTTATAAATATCTCTGCTTTCTGCAGTAGCACTGACCTATTATTAAGGCAAATAAAGAGTTAATAAAACCAAGTAAAAATTATTGAGAATATGATCTTAAAGAGAAGGTTACTCTTTGAAAATCAACTTTGCACAATCTCTAACAAAGTACAGAGTTTATGCAAAGTAAGAACACTGCAAATTCAGCATTAATCAAATTACTCTGTAATTAATGTTATCAGCCTTACCCAGAGGGTAACCTGCTAACCTTACTTTTGGGATTTGTATTTTCATTCTGCAGCCATTCAGATTACAGCTTTTTGATTTATACTTTATTTTATTATATAACATAATCCCTGATATTTAAATTATCAGTAATTTTGAGAAGTTTAAAAGGCCATTCCCTTATATTTGATGATGGTACATTTGGTAAAGCTTTCTTTGAGACTGGTATTTTTAGTACATATATATATATATATATATATATATATATATATATATATATGGGTATTGTTAATTAGTGGGAGACTGAATATCTGGTTCTCTAGATACAATTTATGCAAGTGTACATGCACAGTTTAAAATGAGGGAAACAGTGAGGTGTACATACTTTTTGTATGAAAGGATGCCCTTTCTCAAATATAATTGTGGTCTCATTTAAGATACTTTATAGATCAAAAGTAGTCTTTGGTATAACTGAATTATTTATATTCTCGATGGTCTGGTGATTTGATTATAATAATTGACTACATTTGGAACATAACTTTCTAAGTGATTGAAAATGTTTAAGTGCATTGTATAAACATGTAATTAATTAGTTAAAAGTTATTCTAATGGAAAACTTGAAATGTTCATAGCCATTAAAATACAAGTACACGTTCTAATCTTTTATTGGTAAATGCAATTGTGTTTGTTCCCAAGAAGATAATCATTCTTGTTGATAAGTGTCATTATTTGGGTTGATTTTTTGTTTTGTTCCAAAAAAGGTGGCGTTGGGGGGGGGGGTGACAAAGAAACTGGTTCTGAATGTACAAAGCAGAAGTGGAGGTAGAAAATATCCTAAGTAATGCAAGTTTATTAGATATTGCCACAGGAAACTGGATAGTAAAAATGAAGGAATAAGTGCCTTTGCTCTCATAAAGAGATTTATAGGGCTGTGCTGAATTTATGTCTTGTTAATTCAAAGTAGTAAGAAAGTAAATAAGTAGAGTTACAAAAAAACATCCAAGAAAATAAACGAGACCCTCCAAGCAAAATTAAAATGATATTTTGGCTCAACAGAAGACTATTCCATACATACATTTCTAGAGCATTTCATGTTCTGCTGTCAGTTATGATGCAGTGTTGGGGGGGATATCTTGGATGATTACCTGGTGTAAGATTATGAAGAAAACCTTAAAGAAAAAGATCTCTTAAATAATCCTTTTATTGTACTGGAAATATGTAACAAATATAATGTTAGGCTGCCAATAATAAGCACCATTTTTACATAAATTTCTCATTTATTATTGAAATTAATTTTAAAATTAATATATCTTATCTCATCTTCCATGTTCTTTTGTGAATGGACTGAGAAAAAGAACAGAAATATTAGATAGGCCCTTTTAAAATTTATTGACAAATACATTAATGATTATATGTTAAAACATGAATCAAGTCCACCTCCTCTTCAGATTTACTGGCTAAATGCCACTTAATGACTTGCACCATGGAAATCAAAAGAGACCAAATGCATTTGTTGTTTCCTTAGTAATACCTACAACTAAGAATAGAGTATTATGATTCTGTTTGTGTAATTTTATGGATTTGAAGTTACATATAATAGAAAACTATATAAATAATGAGTTTTTGGCTACCATGGAATTTAAAATTAATAAACTATATTAATATCTAGAATGAAAGATTGAGAGCAACAGCCACAGCATGGCATTGTCAGATTTCGATTCACTGTGCCTGCTAAATTATACAGATGTTAACTTACTGTTTCACATCCTCTAGATAGAAAAGGAATACCTCAACCTTGTTTGCTAAGGTATTTCCTAGGGCAAGTATAGATTATCATAGATAGAGGCCTTGGGGATTTCTTCTCATTTTGATTGATGGGATTAAAAATTATAGATTGTTCGGTTTGAGTAGCACTCTGATTTTTGTTTACTATCATCTATGGGGCCAGAGTTGGATTTGTGTTATATTTCTTAGTTGAGACAGCAACTGCCACTTTGCTACCGTCTTCCTTTTTCACAGTGTTCTCTCCTCAGGCATTCAAATCCCTGCCCTCAATTCCCCAAATTCTTACCCTAAGCATCATTGCCATCTGTATATCCTATAAGCATTCTTAAACCTTCACTCACCTCCCCAGCTTGTCTCTAGACTTAAGCATTATGTGAACCCCTGGGAACTGGCATACCTTTCTCCAAATCTACATTTTTGTCTTTCTTGTACACCAAACAAAGAATGCTTGACTTATAATAAATTGATTTGACTCCAGCCTTGGCTCTGAATAATTCATGAAAACTTATGTAGATCACAATATGATGCCCATCATCTCGGGCCCTTTGACTTCAGCTGTCTAATTTATTCTCTTTATTTTGGCAGTAGCATAAGAGCACGCCTCTGACAAGAACATGGATTTCTAGGTAGTTGCTCCTGCACCCTCCCACTTACTCTGAGATTGGTTCACACTTGGACTTGTGTCTTTGCAGTGGTCCTTGTCAACAGCTTCCATATGCTGGTTTTTTATTTTTGTGGTCACCCATTTGTAATTTTTTGGAATCTCTTTTGGATTTCTAAGATTTGGGATTCCCTCTTGGCTTTGATTCAGCTTGATCTTCTGGTTTTGGTATTTCTACTCTCTGTAATGATAAACGCCCATCTTAAGTATTTGCTCATGAGAGCCCCAATTGTCCCTTCAGTTGTAATCATTTTTATTCTCCCTTGGGGTTTGACTTTTATTATATTTAAATTTGGATTGTCAAAGTTGATAAATGTCTCTAATTCTGAACTTACATGCTGATTTTATTCTTTTATGCATAGTTAAAACTATTTCTACTGGCTTCGGGCATGGCACTCTGAGAGATCTTCTTGCTGTAATAGAAATGGATCCTGGAAGGGCACATTCTTTAAGGCAATGTGTTAGGAAAGGTTTGCAAGAACATGATGAAGTATAAAAATGGAGAAAAAAATCACAGGGATAGGTGCTACATGGAAGAGAAGACATGCTCATTAAATAAATATATGGAAAGTTTCTCAATTATTAATTTGGGAAATGCAAATTTAAACCACAATGGAGAACATTTTGTATTTCCTAGATTGTCAGCCATCTAGGAACCTGATAATACCAAATATGAAGAAGATGCCAATTAAAGAACCTTGAATACACTCTGGTGAGAATGTATATTGATGCACACACTTTAGGAAAATAGTTACCATTATCTTAATATTCACATATCCCTAAATTAACTAATTATGTGTTTTAAAGAAATGTTTCCACATTTGGTCCAGAAGATATGTAAAACAATGGTCACAGTAACAATTTTGTGAAAACAAACATCTGGAAACAATAAAAATAAACATTGACAAAAAGTGGACAAATAAGTGGTGGTTCAGACGATGAAATGTGAGAAATAATAAGCTCTGAATAAGCCACAGATACTCAGAACCATACACATAAATGCTAACCTGCCATTGAGTGAACAAAGCAATTGCCAGAACACTACCTATGGTAAGATATATTTTAATAAAGTTCAGAAACAAAATAATACTATTTTATTTGGCATGCATATAAATATAATAAAGGCATAGGAATCATAATAATGGTAAATACAGAACTTGTTATACTATTATCTTCTTTAGCAGAGGTCAGCAGGGATGAGGGAGAATATACAGGTAAAAAAATACCGCTTGGTGGGTTTCTTATTGGGTTTGGTAGCAGGCTCCTGGGAGTTCACTATATTATTATTCTTGAGAACCTTGCATACATATTACATAAATGTATCAAATAGCATGTTAAAAATATAATAAAAGAATATATGCTTTTCAATAAAATTTCCCAGTCCCTAAATAAGAAATTTCCTTTACTGATTTTCATATGATGAGTATCATTTATCTAGTTTTATTGAGACATAATTGACATACAACAATTATATTGAGGTATAATTGACATAAAGTGTAAATAAATGTAAAAGTTTCAGATGTATAGCATAATGATGTGACATATGTATATAGTGAAACCACAATAAGTTTAGTTAACATCCATCACTTCATATAGTTACAATTTTGGTTTTCCTTGTAATGAGAACTTTTAGGATCTACTCTTTGCAATTTTCAGATATACCATACAACATTGGTAGCTATGATCATCACGTTGAATGTTTACTTTTATTTCTGTTTTAGGAAGTGATCTTATCCTTCATGGGGTGAAGTATTAGCTATAAAGTAGATGAGGAACAAGTACTTACTAAATTTGGTAGGCTAGATGTTATCACAGAGGGATTTTAATATATAAGCAAACACCTTTTAATGTTTTCTCCCTTTTTATTTATATTGCCTAATAATACATCATGCCTCACTAACCTCTTGGTAGAGGAAAATACAACAATACAGTTAGTATAACAATAGACAGTTCCCATTCAAAAGAGTTGCTGTGAGCTCTCCTTTTAAACTTTAGATGTATTTAACAAGACAGTGTTCATTTTATGTTTGCTTCAGAGTAAGTCCTTTGCTGTCAATATGACAAAATCAAGTAAAATGCTGGCTAGATGAGAGCACAATAATTTATCCTCTACTACATATCAAGAAATGTTAAAGATTCTAAATTCTGACAAAGCCTTTCAATACTTGTAACTGACCAGTAGGTAGAATTAAAAAAAAAAAAAAAGTGTTTTTTTCAGTAGCACCAAAAGAACTCAAGTGCCTGAGCAGTTAGTGAATGCTTGATAGGTCAGATGCTATTGTCATTTTGTAAGAGGCTCTTAGATATTTAGAAAGTATTCTGTGTGAGCACATACCATTGAACAAATTGCAGGAGGATACATACATGTCAGGCCACAATGACTGCCTCTAGATGTACTTACTAATAAGCTTGTTATCAGCACATCACTGCTCAAGAATGCATACTGTGCAATAAATTTGCTCCTCTCTCAGTTCAGATCTTTGTGAATGAACAAAATAGAAAAGTGGGAAACAACTCATGTTTAGGGATTAAAAACATTCGAACCAAAAGAATAACAACAAAATACAGCTTATGAACCCAGCCTTAAATTAACTCCATATCCAAAAGATTACATCTCCCATTCTGTGAGTTCTCTTAAAGTTGTTACTATAAACATGTTATGATCTTTTGACACTTCACTTTCTCATGACTTTTGTGATCAGTTACTCCATCATTCCTTTTTTTTAGAAGGAACTTAGGGGTAGGGAAGTCCGTCTATTTCTTATAATTGTTCCTTAAGCTCAGCACCATGCCCCACTAATTGGGCAGCTGTGGCACATGAATACACCCTTTCTCCATGAACTTCCACCTTTTCTTCAAAGCAACTTTTCACAGGTCAAGGGTAAGTGACTGAAGGCACCTAGCAGATGATGTAGTCTTGCCCTGAATCTTTACCCTGGCACTAATGGACTATCGCTGTAACAGGAGTGTGATGGATGACCTCTGCTCATCAGAGGGGTTGACACACTCTTATTTTCCTATCCTTAAATAAATACAAATATTCTGTTAGAAAATACATGGATTTACCTTTTAACTCTTAATTTTCATGAAGTTAAAACTGAGAAAAAATAAAATCAAAAGAAGCCTTAGAACTCTCAAAGTGAGTCATAGAAGTTTCTGACTATTCCAACATAAACTTAGGTAGGAAGAGAAGACCCTAAGTGGTGAGTGCCATGAAACCCTCACACTTTAAGCCTGCACTTTCCATATCAATGGAGTCACCTAGCTGCTCTCTTTATAATCCTCATACCCTTAGTTTCTACAAGTCAATTCTTAGACCACTGAGCCTGCTAAGGAAAGAGTAATGTGCTGTTCATTTTACCTTATAATAGGAGTTGGTAAACTTTTTCTCAATGAGCTGTAAGATTTTTGCAACTCTATTATTATAGTGGGAAAGCAGCCATAGATAATACATAGATGAATGAGTGTGTCTGTGTTCAAACAAAACTTTATTTGTGGGCACAAATATGAATTTTATATAACTTCCACCTGCCACAACATAATTGTATTTTTTTCATCTTTTCTGAATCATTAAAAAATGTAGAAACTGTTCTCAGCTTTCAAGTGGTACAAAAATAGGCAGTGGGCTTTTGCTATAGCATTCTTGGTACATCCATTGCTAATGACAGTTGAGGTATATGGTAATATATTCAAGTTAATGCGCGATGCCATTGTTACTTTAAACTAAAGCAAAATAAATTCACTTTTTCATATTCACACTTGCATATCATGGACTTCCAACAATCATGTATGGACTTTTGAAAACTATTGCATTTGCTTCCTATCAGTCAAATAAAATATGAAGGAAACTTTAAAAAACTCTCTTTAGGGGAAAAAAAAATAACCCAGCAGCTTTGTTCAGATTCAGTGGTGTTATGCATTGCATTATAGATAGCTTTAAGAAATGTTCAGCCAGGAATAATGCACAGGTGTGGTGAATAGCCATAGCTTCAGGGAATTTAAATCATTTTCTATCTACATTATAAATCTGGTTACTCCTTTTAGAAGCACATACCAAATAAATTTCACAATTAATGTACTAACTTTACATTCAGAAATCCTATTTCTTAGAGATATCTCTGATTAAGTAATGGGCAAGGTGTTGCATAATCAAGGCATTGTTGGTCCTGCTAAGGATTCCCCTTGTTAATAACCAGCTGTTTTCAAGGGAGTCACTGGATATAAGTGGTTATCTATCTATTTATTGCTCTGCCTTAATAATGCACTTGTGAAAATCTTCTCTCCTGCATATACTTCCTTAATTTTTGACTTTTGTAAATTTCTGTATTTAGACCAATGATGAGAAAACTACTTGCTGCCAAATCACTGAATAACCAATCTCTGAATGGTCTTCTGAGCCATTATCTGATTTTCAAATAAATCAGTGGCCACTATTTCATAATACATTCCAAAGATGCTAGGTTTAATTTTAAGCAATTTAAGTGTTTTCTTTAGTCTGTCCTGGGTGACCCTTTCCTTTGGCCTTATTTATGCTTATTTATGCTTATTTATGCTTATTTATTTCTAATTGTCTCTTGACACACAATCTGACTATAATCAGTGTTTAGTCTTCCTCTAACTCTTCTGCCATCAGATGCACTGATTTCTTTTTATCTACAGCTTATTTGCATTCTCACCTGAAAAGGTGCAGCATCTCAGTAAGTCATGCTTCCCACTGAACCCAATTACTCCCACTGTGCAAAGCAAAGTGAGCCTGAACATCCCATGTGGAATAGGCAACATATGGTTGCTACCATCAACACAGCTGGAACATCTGTATATAAATTCATGCTCTGTGTGCATCACTTCAGTTGCATACTCATATGAGGCTGAGAGCATGTATAGTTGGGAGGAAGTCTTAGAGATAGTATAGCAAAGAAATAGAAGAGTAGATTTGAAAGATGTATTTACCTAGCGACTGCTCCAGCTCTGTTCTGCTTTCTTGAATGAAGGGTAACTACAATTACTCATTTAAAAATTTCTCAACTTCATAATGTAGAAAGAAATCCCATAAATGAATTAGAAAGCTAGGAAAATGATATCAACCTTTGGTTTACCATGTGTCAAATTAATAAGAAAACAATTTCACACACAACACTAACCATACTTACATGTGCCCATCACTGCCCTAAACTTCTTACATGGATCATATTATCTAGTGCTCTATAAATACTGTATGTTGAGTCCTCTTATTATACATATTTTATAAATGAATATATTGAGTTAAATTGCACAAGAGACAAAACCAGGATATGAACTAATGTAGTTTGGCTTTTATATATATCTATATTTGTAGATATATAAAAATACGTTGATATTATATATTAACATAATATACATTTATATATAAATATATGTATATATAATCCAATCTGTACGTTTATTTATTTTCATGCTATTCCTGAAAAATATCTCAAAAACAAATTACTATAATTAGGATTTATAAATTTGTACCATTTCTTTTCCCTAGTGATACCAGCTCAAGGTTATTAGAGGTGTGCTAGGAAACAATGGCTAGATATTCTTTGTCTAAATTACCTGGGAAGGAAGCAGATATACTAAAGAGAAGACAGAATGGAGGTGAAAACCAGCAGGTATGGTTGAAATGGAGAGAATAGTAACTATGTCTCTCCTCCCACTCCAGTAAGTGACAACTAACCAGATGCTTATTCAACAGAACTTTCTCAGTCTTGACGTAGAAATAGCAATTTCCACTGAGGGAAGAATCTGTAGTCATATGCTTGCTATATAAAGAAGACACAAATGATATAAGGAAAACATTGAGGAAAAAATCCACAAAATATACAAATCATTAACAGTTTGCATGAAAAATCTATCTGGCATTGGACAATTTCAAGGAACTATTAAAACTAATTTTGTTTCAGTATAATTCCACAAATATTCCTGACCTCCTATTTTTACAAGGCACTATGGTTCTCAGAATATTTTCATTAGAAATACCAATAAGTACAAATTAGATTTGGAGTTGAGTTTTATAGCCTTTCCCTTCTTTTTCCTGTGTTTTAATTATGAGCCAGCAATTAATTAAAAAGAAAATCAAACAAAAAAGCAGAGGAAATATAAAATAGGAATGCCAAATTAAGGGGAACTGGTCTTTATAGAATCAAAATGTAAGTGGAAGTTTCTTAGCAACAATAAGTATACTGAATTTATTAATACCTTTTGTAACCTAGATTTTGGTAAATTCTGAAGAAATAAATTCCTTACAGACATAGGAAAAGCAGTTATAGTCTTAAGGAAATTAGAGTCGATGAGTACATTCAAGACCTGTGTGGCACCAAAATCAAACAAACAAAAAACCCAACAAATAACAAACAAAACAAAACAAAACAAAACAAAACAAAAAACAGTTGG
Organism: Prionailurus bengalensis; assembly: GCF_016509475.1. Taxonomy (NCBI): domain Eukaryota; kingdom Metazoa; phylum Chordata; class Mammalia; order Carnivora; family Felidae; genus Prionailurus; species Prionailurus bengalensis. The sequence goes on from NC_057349.1 coordinate 84,731,690, forward strand.
AATTTAATTCCAAAGCTATATGTTGAATAAATGTATAAAGTTACCCAACTCTGTTTACAAATGCTAAAGGAATTGAACGCAGGTAAAGATGGCCATAGAGTAGCAGAAATCAGGGTGAGTCTTTATTGTTTGTTGAATAAATTATGGAATACATCTTGAAATAGACATGGGAGAATTTCTAATAAGGTGACTAACAAAGAAATGAGAATTGGCACAATACTGAAGGTGGCTTGACTCAAATAGAGGACTTGATATGAGAGAGTTAATAAAAATTAATGTGGCACTATAGAGTGCCTTAAGTATTACATGGGAAATCAGTTGTGTGTGTTGTGTGTGTGTGTGCGCGCGCGCATGTGTGAGTGCGTGTGTGTTTAGTCTGAAAAATGACAGAGCCCCAAAATAAATTCCCTATAAAAGGAATTGATACTATGTGAAAAGCTTTTGGGGATACCATTCCATTAGGAAAGTGCAAGATCAGCAATAAGATATAGGAAACAAAATTATTGGAAGCTAAAGGACAAGTTTGAAGGCAATGAAGAATTTCAGTGTGATGTGAGAAGAATGGCTGACAAAATGAAGAGGGTTGGTAGACTTTTACGAAGGATGGAAAAAAGTAAGAAAATTAACCCCAAGATTTAGTAATTTGAAGACCAGTAGAATTATAGTACTAATGATAAAAATGAAGCCATTGGATAAGAAGAGAGTTCCATCATGAGGGAAAATAAATTTTCTTTAGATATTTTGGTTTGTTAGTGATGACAAATAAATAAATGTAGCTGTCTTCTATAGACAAAGTGAATCTAAAGGTCTTAGAGATCTGTATTGACAGAGAAGAGTTTGAAGGGAAGTGATAATCTTTCAAAAGCAGTGAGCATAGGAAAAGAGCAGAAGTGTAAGGGGTGAGCTAGCGAAGGACAGAGAAACTGAGAACAATCCTAGAGTACATTCCAGTTGGTGGCAAGGAAGGAACATGTTTCAATAATGAAGGGGTAACTGACTATCATTAAACAGAGTTAGTATCTCACTGTACTTATGGAAAAAGAAGAGTTTTTGAAGATTATATCATGATTACAATGAATGCTTAGTTTATATCCGTGTGTTTGTGTATGTGTTAAATTTATGCAGATTAAGAAAATGTCCTCCTTAAGCATTTTTCTTCCACAAGTGCAAAAGATGTTTTCAAATACATTTTTATATTCATTTTTAAAGTTATGTGTCTTGGCAGGACGCCAAGCCATAACTCAAGGCCAGATCTCTGGAAATTATTCACTAGGCAAAGTTTTTGTTGGATTTGTTTTTGTTTACAGCCCTCTTTCTTTGATGTTCAGGTTTAGTTTTCCCTAGAACATGACCTCTTTTTCCAAATGCCATCGCCCTGCAGAACCAGAAAAGGCCCCACACCTCAGATTTCCTCTTTCTTTATAGCAAATTCTATTATTCTTAACTCATCAGTCTTAACTGGTTCTAATTTAATGACTTATTGGATTAAAAGTGCTCAAATGTTGTCTTTTTCTAATTATATTCATACATCCTAAAAATAAAGATATAACTGTTTTAACAGAATATGTAGAATTTCCATGTGAGGAAGTAAATGTTACCTCACTTACTGGACTGACAATTCTTATGGGCAGGCATTTTGTGTCCTTTGCTACAGTTGACTGAGATCCTGTCACTGCAGGTATCTTTTGTCTGGGATTCAGTATATAATTTTAACCAATTAAATAACCACAAATCCTTCTAATAGAAAATAAACATAAATAGCATTTATAGTATTTATTGTAACTTGAGGTTTCCATCATTATTTCAGTCCAGCACACCATTATCTGTGCTGGTTTTAATGAGACTGCTAGCAAAGAAAAAGAACTGTTCTCATTTTGTGTTGTGTCCAGAAATACTTTATTGGTAATACTGAAAGATAACTCACCGTTGATCTGATTTAAATTTAAATAAAGGACTTAAAAAGGGAAACTTCCCTGTTGCATTGCCCTTAGCTAATATTGTTATGCTAATCCTAAATATGCATTATACAGTCAGAAGCTTAAATGATCAACAGTAGCTGCATGTTTTTCTGCTGATTTCTTTTTCTTTTTTTTTCTCTTTTTTTTGTTGCTATTTTTTTAAATTTATGCAAGGTAAGTTTCCTATTCATATTTTTAACTTCACCTAATGTACCCAGTAACAATGTAAAGAAACAGAGATGTTTTAAAAGATTCAGAAAAGTTTACTGATTAAAAGATTACTACACAACTTTCAGAGTTCTACATATGACATCAACTAAGTGGATTTGAAAGTTAAATTACAGAATGAATACATTCATTTGGACATGATTTATATTATCTTAACACCTTTAATATATATTTTTTGAGATATATTCAATTGTATCTGTACTAACGTAAAAAAAATTCTTGAAAAGTGATGACTCTTTTTTTTAGCTGAACACTTGTTTATTGTGATTAAAATTCATCTCACAAGACAGCAATTTAAGAAAACACCAAGCTACTAACTGTATAGCAAATTTTTATATGATGTCTTTTTGAAAAATATTTTTTAATGTTTATTTATTTTTGAGAGAGAGAGAGAGACAGAGTTTGAGCAGGGGAGGGGGAGAGAGAGAGGGAGACATAGAATCCAAAGCAGGCTTCAGGCTCTGAGCTGTCAGCACAGAACCTGACTAAGAGGCTGGAACCAGGAGCTATGAGATCATGACCTGAGCTGAAGTCAGACACTTAACAGACTGAGCCACACAGGTGCCCCACATTTTGTCTTTTGTTTCAATTGGTGCTATCATTTATATATTGCTTCTATTATTAACATAGTACAAAAATATGAAATGTGCTATTTATTTTTAAAGTTTGGTTTGAGAAGGAGAGAAAACTCCAACAGGAAGGGGAAGAGAGAATCCCAAGTAGGCTCTGTGCTGTCAGCACAGAACCCCATGAGTGACTTGAGCTCACAAACCATGAGATGAGGACCTGAGTCAAAATCAAGAGTTGGACACTTAACCCACTGAGTCACCCATGTGCCCTGAAATGTACTATCTTAAGGCATATGTTATAATAATTTAGTTTATAGGCAAAAACTCAATTTATGTCTACATCACTATAGGGAACTTAAATGAATTTTATATATACATGCTTTAGAGTTTTTGCTTAATGTTAATATAATGTATTCCTTTTCTTTTAAATCATATTAATATACTAACATTTGACATGAATCTTTGGTAACAGCTGGAATATGAAAAATAGATGTAATACTCCTGATTTCTGATAACACAATTTTGATAAAAAAGTTAGTGAAATCTAGCAAGGCCCTTTTACATCATTCAAAAAAACTTGTCAATGGTAATTATGCAAATATATACTTTTTAGCAAGTTTATATACAGATGTACAAGTACTTAGCACTTCCATATGCCTTCACAATGACCTAATTTCCATAAGCAAACACAGTTTGCTGTGTGCAAGACTACTAACATTTAGATTTTAAAGTGAGAGCTAAGCACTATATAACACAAAGATATTTCAGTGACAGAATATTCTATTAAAAAAACCATATTTTTCATTAATGATTATGAATTAATAAGGAAATTGATGCTAACTGTACACTTTTTACTTGGTCTTATTTTGGGTCATATTTTTATTTATTATTTTTGGAGGGAGTACATTGCCCCATTCTTCCTCTAAATTTTTTTCTTCCATATTATTACATTGGTTAAGACCTTGCATACAACATTGAATAGAAGTGATGATAATGGGCATTCTTATCTCATTTCTGAGCTTTAGGGAATATTTTAATTTATTCTCTTTTACTTTTACTGAGATGACTACACTTTTGGGTGATCAATATCAGTGACAGAAGATGATATAGATTTCTGATTTTATAGAATTTTGCCCTGAGCTGGTTGCCCTAGCATCAAGGCCCTTGACCTTGACTGTCTGTATTAATTCTCCTGATACTCGCTGAATAAAGGTTTTAGAAACCTCAACTGGCCTCCAAGAGTTTACTGACATAGACCCACTGCTGGGCCATGCCTACACCTGCTTGATAATTTGGGAATTGAATGATTTCATTTAATATAAATAAATATTTAAGTATATATATCATTTATTTCTGTATGTATATGTATATATATATATGTATGTGTGTAAAAACAATGTAAATGTTTATTATATAAAAACAAAGTGTTGCCATATGAAATTAATTATAAAATCTGAAGATATCCGCTTTCATTAAAAATCCAAAGTTTAAAAATAAGTCTGAGGCAAATTAATAAAATTGCTACACTCTTTTCAGATATTTTGAGAATAGAGGTAGATATTCAAAAAAGATAAAAGATATACAGTGATTCTTCAATACAATTATAATGATGAAAGGTCATTCCGTATCTATGTGTATTTTTGATCCAGGAAATAGAAGAATATATGATTTATAACAAATAATTTGGTGTCCTATATTAAAAGAGAATAAGCACTGAAATTCTATGCCTGCTGCTACTGGTGGAGAATGACAAATCAGTGACTTAGCCACAGGTGTTGTAAATAGCATGTTTCACACAGCCAAGATCAAAACGCCTTTGGAGCTAGAGAGCAGGAATCATTAAGAATAGGACTCTTACAAACAGGTGTGTGTGCGTGTGTGTGTGTGTGTGTGTGTGTGTGTGTGTGTGTGTGTGTGTGTGTGTATAAAAATATACCTGTAATTGACATTTAGCAGATAACTATTTCATATTTTTATAAGCTGCTTTGTTTAAAAAAAGTACTTCAGAGAATCAGTAAGATGTGTATAAAATCCTTTGTACCAAATTACTATCTATAATTATATTAATATAGTTCATATCCAAGAAACATCAGTCTGAAACAGGTATTGGTTTGATATAAATCAATCAAAGTAAAGCTTCAAAACAGAAATAAATAAGGTCTTAATGCTCTTTCTTTTGATAAAGGTGACTTTCAGCAGCAAAAATTCTATTTTCTGTAGAATGTGACCACTTTACCTGCTGAATCAAGTAGAATGTGGAGATATTCAGGAAATACTATTGATTTTAAGCATTATTTGAACCTATAAACAGATTTAAAATGACCTTCTACTGTGATAACAATATCTATAATTTGAAAAGTTTGTAGAAGAAGAAATGTTGCAAGGTCCGGAGTAAGATAAATGGCAATTTATGGAGGTCAGTTGGCCAATTTCAGATCAAAATAGTTGATATCACTGCAAAGCAGTAAATATAGCAACACAATTTCTGGAAAATCACAATTTGAGAATACTTTAATTTTTAAAGAATTGTTTTACTAGCCACTTGGAAATTACTTTATTAAGTTAATGTTATAATTTGGCCATTTGCTATAGCATGTATTGACTCCTTGAAACACATAACTATGGAAATCTATCTGAGCTTTGGTTTGCCAAAAAAGACATCATAGAGTGAACCTTAAGTCTTAGGTCAGCCCATGTTAATGTTAAAAGTGTAGAAATAATAATAATGAGTATGTTTTATTTATTTTTTTACAAGTTAACTTCTTTTAGATAACACAATGTCTCTTTTTCAGCTAAATCTAGTGATGTTCTTTAGGGTTCATTACATTTCCACTTTTTACAAATAAACTTGGTATCCATGGTTCCAGTGGTTGGTCCAGACTCAGGTTTAACCTTGCAAATAGATAT